>NC_064818.1:69027379-69095919 GCF_023721935.1 Panthera uncia | reverse complement strand
TCCCTTCCCTTCCCTTCCCTTCCCTTCCCTTCCCTTCCCTTCCCTTCTTTATTTCTATTGGCATGTCTCTTTATCAAGGAATAGTTTACATACCATAAAATTCACTCATTGTAAGTGTGTGGTCTGATTATTTTTATTACACGTATACAGTTGTGCAGCTATCACTATAATGCAATATTAGGACTTTTCAGTCACCCCATCTCGACTGCTCATCTGCAGTCCATCCTACTCCCGTCCTACCCCAATCCCATTTCCAGCAACCACTCACCTACTTTATATTGCCTTCATCTTGCCGTTCCTAGAAACTTCACATAAATGGAACCATACAATCCATAGTCCTTTGGGTCTGGCTCCTTTCGTGTCACATAATGTCATTGAGGTTCATCTGTTTGTTGCATAGATCAATAGTTTGTTCCTTTCAATAAGAACAATAGCTTTGCAGTGTTCCATTACTCCACGTTTTGTTTGTTCACCAGCTGAGAGCCATTTGGATTGTTTCCAATTTGGGGTTATTAGGAATAACCCTGCTGTGAACTTTTGCACAGAAGCCTTTGTGTGGACCTATGTTATCATTTCTCTTAGTTTAAAACCTAGTGGTATGCTGGGTCGCAAGGTATATTTATGTTCAACCTTTTGAGAAACTTCCAGAAGTTTCCAAACTAGCTGTACCATTTTACATTCTCATCAGCAGTGGATGAGTGTATCACTTTCCCCACATCCTCCTCAGCACTTGGTATGGTCAGTCTTTTTAATTATAGCCATTGTAACCAGTGTGTATGTGCTTATTCAGCATGCATATATCTCCTTTTGTGAAGTGTTTATTTAAATCTTTGCCCATTTTCTTCAATTGAGTTGCTTGGCCACTTATTTTGCATTGTCATCGTTCTTTGTATATTCTAGATACCAGTCTTTTTTTTAGAAATGCGATTTGCAGCGATGTCTTCCAATCTGTGACTCAGAGGTATAATGATACCTTTTGAAGAGAAAAAGATTTTAATCTTGATGACATTCAGCTTATCAATCTTTTTCTTTTATGAATTATGTTTTTGTAGACTAAGAAATATTAAACCAAGGTCACAAAATTCTTCTTTGATGTTTTTGTCTAGAAGCATTATAGTTTTTTTAGCTTGTATATTTAGGTCTGTGATTCATTTTAAGTTAATTTTTTGTTTATGGTGTGAGGTAGGGTTTGCTTGAATATATAGATCTAATTGTCCCCTCATCATTTTTTGGAAAGACTACGCCTTCCCCATCAAATTGCCTTGGCACTTTACTTAAAATTAATTAACCATGAATGTGGCAATTTATTTTGGAATTCTCTCTTCTATTCTGTTGACCTATAAGTCTATCCCAATACCAGTCCATGCTATCTTGATAACTTCTAGCTTTATAGTAACTTTTGAAATCATATAGTTTAAGTCTTCTGACTTTATCTTATTCTTTAAAATTTTTTTTTTTTACTCTCTTGGGTCCTCTGCATTGCCACATAAATCGTAGGTCAGCTTTTCAATCTCTACAAATAATCCGGCTTGGATTTTGTAGAGATTGCACTGAACCTATAGGTCATTTAAAGAGACTGGTTATGTCCCGTGGGAATGCGCACATTTACAGATAACATGTATCTAGCACTGTTAAATTGTAAAGACTGCTTTAAAGTTTTTACACTTGATTCCCTGGAAGGAGATGAGAAAGCACTAACCATCTCCAAAAAATCCAATATGCATTTACACTGAGATGTTGCCACTTTTTTCATTCTTTACCCCTCATTAAAAGAAGGGAGTTGGCGTTCTTTTATATTTTGAGCAGCTGGTCAAAGGGAACCAGATCATTGGGAGGCGGTGGTGTATTTGTCTCCGCTCTGTTTTGTGCATCTTCACTGGAGTAGATGAGCTGTGACCCCTCCCTCTGACACAGTTGGGTGGCTAAGGCCGTCTGGCTGCAGGATGTTCTCATCTGTGCAGGTTGGCTTTGCACAGACTTGTGTAGAACCCTCCGGGCTTTGGGAAAGCTGCCTGGGCAAACTGATTTGTTCACCTTTGCCCAGGATACAAAATTTGGGCCAGGGCACACCCTCATTGTCCTGCCTGTTCGGGGTGCTGCATTATGGGAAACACCCTCCTGGAACAGGTGAGTGTTCAACTTGGAGATCAAGCCAGTCCAGTCACATTGGAAACCTCTCCCATTTCAAGAGAAAAAACCAGCAAACTTAAAGACGGCTGAGTCAGCCCCCACACTGCCCTTCTGCAGGAGTAAAACACGGAACTTGCGTGCTTCTGCCTCTCCCTCCCCACCCATGCACCTGCCATGTAAGCAATAAATCCTTGTTACACCTTTGGCTTCTTCATCTACCATCAGGTTTAGGGTTTGGGGACCACCCAGACTGGTGTTTCCTGAGTTCTTGATGATTTGTATACTCATTTCAGTGCTTATAAAAAAAAAAAAAAAAAAAAAAAAAAAAGAAGGTGATTTCTTAAATCCCCTGCCTTAAAACCATTGAACCCATTTTTAAAAGAATCTTGGGTGTTGCTTATGCACAGTGCCATTAGAAAACTCCTGATCTAGGCCAACATACTTACCTCACGTGTTTATATGTCCTTCATCTAAAGTCACTGTCAATCAGAGCTGTATTTGCAAGAGTCTTGGGGACAGAAAAGCAATTTGTTTATTCCTTTGGGTATTCTAAGCAAATCATCTGTAAATCAAGTTAGATCTTTAAGAAGAAACGGCAACCCAGACCTTGATAGTTTAACTTCCCCATAGGGAAATGACTATATTCAATTATCTTTCAGTACCACACCACTGGTTTTTCTCAGGGGTCTATATAAGAAACTACCTGAATGTTTCCAACCATCGGCAAAATTAGTGTGGAAGATGATTTTCCATTCCAGAGCCAGGGTCCTCCATAAGAATTTTCTTGGTGCTTTTAGAGGGGAGGCCTGGACACAAAGCCGAGCTCTACTTTAGGGACTTTGAGTGTTGGACATTGTCCACTTTGAGCGTTAGTTTCTTTGCTTACTGGTATAAGACAATAAAATAACACCTACATCATGGGAGTGTAGTGAGACCAGTCACTTAAAGTCCTTGATGCAATGCCTTGCACAGAGTAAGACCCTATGGCAGTTCAGCCTACAATGACTGTTCGTTTATTTAGAATAGGAAACCTCACCTCTCTAGTCACAGTTGTATGTGGCCATTTTTTTCACACAGTGAGACTTTTGTGGTTCATTTTCCCTTTTGTCTTCATCTAGTGAGAAACTCAGATCACAGTAGGTTTGTCTGAGTGTGGAGCCTTGATATTTTCTTTTCCTCTAAGGTTTTTGTCCAGTTGTTCACAGATCATGACCTTCTCCGATAAGAATCTGCAAGTCCTTTTTGGAAGAAGGTAGGGCATAAGTTATAAATGGCTGAAGGTTGACTTCAAGAGCCATCATTCACATCGCCTAGGCTCGTGTCGGGAGTAGGGCACTCTGAGGGAAAGAGGGTAAAGAAAAACTAAAAAGGACAGTTGGTCATCCAGGAGCTAAGCAGATTATCAGGCAAGCAGATTATCTGTCCAAGGATGGGTTCTGTAATTACAGTTCTCTTTCGCCACTCCCAGAGGGCTGTTACAGTCAGCACAGGGCGTAGGGCATCCAGAAATCCTCCTGGGTATAAGGCACTATGGAGTCATTGCTTAAACTCCATTCCCTACCATCAAGAATTTCCTCTCTCTACCCAAATCGCTTTTCTGTTAACACTGTTGTGTGAGCTCGTAGAGTTATGGGGTTTTACACAGAATCACCGAATTTTATGGCTGCATGGGACTTGAAATTGTTTAGTTCAACCCTTCACTTTTTACAGATGAGGGGCCTGGGGCTTGGAGAGGGTATGTAGTGGCATCATTGAGGTCTTGTGGGTAACACATTAAAGAATGACACCCATTCTCTTGATTCCAAACATGGTAACCCTTTCCCAGGGGACCCCCTCATCCACAAGGAGTTCAGAACTATCTGCTCTGCTAGACGATGGATTTTATCAAAAGCGTGGTGCCTTAAGCTAAATCCTGCCTTATAGTAGATAGTATTACTCCAGATGGTATTCTAGTCTGTATGCTAAAGTTCCTACTCCAATTTAGAGATTAACCAAATAGTAATAATTACCACAGAAATCTGACATAATCAGCACTATGAAAGGCAAAGGAGTTTTTTGCACTTTGAATGTGCAGGCAGGTGCTTTATAAAACTCAGCTACATAAGCAAGTTGTCTATTTCCTAGAGAGTTTAATGCCAGCCAGAATGTAGATGCTTAACATGTGCACTTTGAATATGTGAAAAAGAAGAAAATAGGTTATAAGTTTTTTTACACAGCGGGATACACAGACGGGCGGAGAACAGTGATTGCAGAGCTCTGGTGAGCCCCACGGCACATCTGGTCCCACAGGCTCAGGCACAGCTAGAGTTGCAGGGTGTGCGCTTGGGGCCAGGTACCCGGTTAACTGTCACTTAGGAAGTCACCTGTCATAACAAAGCCCACACTGTGCTGTAAAACTTGATCAATAGCCGCCTCTCCACAATGAATCGTACGTTTACTATCTGTTCTAACGTAGGCACTATATACTCTTCCATTTTACTCATGATCCGAAATACTTTTCCTTCTTCTACAAACGACTGCAGTGTAAACGATTTTGATTCAACTGTGTCCGTTTGGGGAGTTAGTTTGCATATGAGCCCGCGTCTTTGTTCAGCTCTGATCCTTTTCCTGGCCCTGTGCGCAGGGCTTGACTGTGAACCGTCATGGTGCCGGTATAAGAAGAAATGAAAGAGAAGAGGTGGCTCACACATGCAAAGCAGAGGCTCCCTTGGCCTTGAGCCTCTGGCCCCGTGGTCCCCTAGGATGCACTGCTACAAAAACAGACTTTTAAATGGCTGTGAAATGGCCCTTGAGTCTGGCCGACCGCATTACTTGACATGTTCAGCATTGGGAGACGAAGCAGGTACATGAGTCAAGACCAATGTCCCTGGCATTACGATAGTATTGTTTCTTAGCAGTGCTTTCTGCCGATAATTCATAGACCACAGCCTGGCACATGGGGCCTTGGCATATCTTCCATCCACCTTGTGTGACAGCTCAGGTGGCACCATTACTCTTCTGTGCTTGTCCTTGGGCAAGAACAGGCACCGAGAAGGCCTTTTACCAGCATCCCAAACTGCACTAAGAAGCCTTTTTGTGAATGGCTCTGAGACCACCTCTGTGCTGAGGATTACTGCTGTTGTTTCTATGATTTATTATGATAGCGTGCCACACCATTTTCAAAATACTACATCATCGCTCACCCTCGCAACGTCACTCCGAGGTAGTTCTAGCAGTGTGGTGCTGTATGGTTAGAGAGGCTGCAACCTTCACAAGACCCCACAGTGCCAAAACTGGATTTGAATCCAGTCCCACCTACCCCAGCGTCTCCACACTTTCAACTAGGGCTTTATGCGTCTACATTATAGGCATTCCCTTTCTGCATGATTTTTTCCCTTGGTAACGTTAGTTTTGAACTCTTTCCATGTAAGTTTATTTCATTCTTTTAATGGCTACGTAGGATTGAATGTTTTGTCTGACTACTTTCTGATTTAGGTTGCTCTCTGTTTCTTTGTTCTTTCCTGTTGTAAATAATACTGAAGACCGTCGATACAAACACCTTTAAGCACAGGTATGAGAATTTCTGTAGGATGGCTTCCTAGAAATGGAATTGTGTGTCAGAGAGTTTGTGCATATTAAATGTTAATAAATATTGCCAGAGTTTCCTTCCAAAAAGAATTTTGCTCACCGACAGTGTGTGAGAAGCCTATTTCCTGACATTAGTCTTTTTGTCATTGCCAGTTTGGTGGAGAAAAATATTTTTTTTTTCTAAATTGTGTTTCCCTGATTCCTGGTGGAGCTGAGCTAATTTTTATTTGAGGGGTCATCTACATGTCTTCTGGAAATTGCCTTTTGCCCTTATTGCCACTTAATTTTATTAGAGACACTATTTATATATTATGGGTAATAAGCTTGTATCTGAAATGTGTGCCAAGTATTTTTTCCCTGTTACTTCTCTTTTAACTTTATGTCTAGACATTTTCCTGTGTGTGCACTGTCATTATTTGTGTTTATTGTGTTTCTAGATTTTGCCTTGTTCAGGAAGGCATTCCTACCCCAAGTTTCCTAAATTATCTCCTATATATCCTTCTAAGATTTCTACATTTTTGTTTCTGTTTAGCTCTGTAACTCTCTAGAATTCTTTTTTGGATAAGTTATGAGTCAGGAATCTAGATTTACCTTTCTTTACATGGAGAGTCCATTGTTCTCACCATTGATGGAATAATCCATTCTGTAACTCATTGGAAATGCCACCATAATCACAGACTAAATTCTCTTGTGTATAGTGTGCAATGGGTTCCTGTGACTTATCTGTTTCACCGATTTATTTTATATTCCTGTACCAACATTGAAGCACTTTAATTATTTGCGCCTTTAGAATACTTTTCATGGGGCACCTGGGTGGCTCCGTCAGTTAAGCATCCGACTTTAGCTCAGGTTTCAACTCACGGTCTATGAGTTTGAGCCCAGTGTTGGGCTCTGTGCTGACAGCTCAGAGCCTGGAGCCTACCTCGGATTCTGTGTCTCCCTCTCTCTCTGCCCGGCCCCCTCTCAAAAACAAACAAACATTAAAAAAACTTTTTTTAAGAATAACTTTTTGTGTCAGGAAGGGAAAATCTTTATTGATGCTCTGTCTTTCAAAAAATGTCTGTATATTTGTGTATTTTTTTTCCATATGAACTTACAGAATCAGCTTGTCTATAGACAAAACCCCTGTGATCATTTTAATTGGGAATGCATTGCAATAATAGATTTATTTTAGATAATTTTAGATAAATTGACATCTTTAAATATTTGGTTTTCTCATCCAGAAATATTGCATGTTTTTTCGCCTTTTATGTCCGTCAACTAGGTTCTACCATTTTCTTTATATCAGTCTCACGTTGAAGGCTTTGTTTGTTGTGATTTAGAAACGGAGTCCCATTTTCCCATTATGCTGACCGAATTTGTATTGCTAGTCAGTAGGAAAGCTATTGGGTTTTCTGTGTTAATTTTTAATCTAGCTCTTGGAACTCTTTCATTAGTAATCTTTATACGTCTCTTATCACGTTGGCTAGGACTAGACCAAGGTAGAAAACCTTTGGTGAAAGTGTAAGTCATTGTCTTGGTGTTATCTTTGTTGAGAATACAGCTAATGTTGTACCACTAAATAGGATAGATACACCATATCAGTTTGGAGAACTTTCTTCCCACTCCCAGCTTACTGAGGAGTGTGCTTTTCGCTGGAGACCACCCAAGATTCCTGTCAAGGTGCCTTCTTTCACTCACATTTGACCCTGGATGGTCTAAGGGAAGGAGCTACTTTGTGTGACATTTCCTATGCTTCCTTCATCCCCTGAGGGAAAAATAAATAAGTAAGTAAGTGTGAACCAAAACAAGAATGCCTCTTCTAGAATTTTCTGACTGGGCACCATTGGCCAGATTTCATTCCTGGCTTCTATTTTGAAATAACTTCCTTTTTTTTTTCCACTTGATTGTCTTAAGCAACCAACCAGCATCTCACGCTCTGGTTGCTAAGTGGCTTTTGCAGTTTCTACTGGAGGGTGTGAGAAAGGAATCACTACCTGACCTCTGGTTTCCTGTTGAGATTTCATGCAGGCGCAGGGTGCAGCCACTTCTGACTCTGTGCTCTCAGCCCTGCCTTGCATGTGGCCCATGCGAAAGAAGTGTTGCACGGTTGGTTGAGAAAATGGTTTCATCGCAGAGTACCTTTGGTGACTTTTAGGTGGTAAGGATTTTTTGCTAAGTGATAAAAAAGATTCCATTTTGCCAGGCATGCATTTGGAGCGTGACTCTAATGTGACTTGGCACCTGTCTGGAGAATTGTCCCTGTGTCCAGTGACATTTTGCTTTGGGGAAGTCAGCACCTGCTGTGCTGGCATCTGTCATATTTAGGAATGTGAAAAGCTCATGAATAATGCAGGGCCAACCTCAGTAAAGTGCCTTCTTCAGAAAACACTTAATGTACGACTTTGATAAAAGATCGTTATAAGCAACACAGAAGAGACTTTGGGGTCCTTCCGAGGTAAAAGTTGTGGATGATGCCTCTTACCATGGTTTTTCTCCTCTTGATGCAAGCTAGATTTTATTATTTTTAGACAGTTTAGCTAAGGAAGCAAAAAACCTGCTAAATATGAGAATCCTGTCTTTTTATTGCTTTAGTACAAACCAATATTAGTCTTCGCATCCATTTGCGTGTTGTTTTGTGGGGGTAGGGTTTTTTGGAGATGGAGTGGGCTTATCACAGGCACATGGTGAGTCACTGGCAACCATCCATGAGTACCCAGGCCAGGGGACAAACGGGCTCCAGAAACCCCGAGAAGCAAAGCTGCCCCATCATCCAGGCACAAGTAGCTGGTCTGTGAGCCCCTTCCCGTTCTAATGGGGCGGCCTCAGCTTCCAGGGCTGTTGATGTAGGAGGCGTTGGTCAACTGGGCACTTACTTTTCCCGCCTCAGCTGTTTCTTTTTTTCCTCCAAATCCCCGAATCCAGAAAAGAGGCTGAGAGCTGTGATAAGGTATAAACTAAGAACCCCTACCTCTTCTCTTGCAGGCAGGTGACAAACATTACCACCCCAGCTGTGCACGATGCAGCAGGTGCAACCAGATGTTCACAGAAGGAGAGGAAATGTATCTTCAAGGTAAGATGGGCTCGAGAAGCCAGTAAGTTCTCCCCACCGGAGGAAAGAAAACCTTGCTCTGTCTGCTCGTTTTCAGAGAAGGAGGCCTTTCGTTAGCCGCAAGGCTCCCCAGATCCAAAATAAACGTGGCCAAAAGTTACCTCAGCAATTAGTATTCATCAGCCAAGCAGTGGGCATGCTGGCAGTGAGCCCCTGAGTCTGTTGAACAAAGGAATGTGATGCTTCTGGAATGAACAAATAGGACTTGATGTTTGGTGCCGTGGAGGTGAGGCAAGGATGAAAATCAGCGACACCTCCTTCCAGCCCTTCCCCCCAGGAATAGGCTTGGGAAAAAAGGCAAAAAGAAAGCATTTCTGGATGCTACTTGGTCTTTGCTTCTTTCACTGCCCTGCGAGAAGGATTTTATTTTTTTTTTGCAAGCTCCAGGCGGCTCTTTCTTTTTTTTTTAAATTTTTTTTTAACGTTTATTTATTTTTGAGACAGAGAGAGACACAGCATGAACGGGGGAGGGGCAGAGAGAGAGGGAGACACAGAATCGGAAGCAGGCTCCAGGCTCTGAGCCATCAGCCCAGAGCCCGACGCGGGGCTCGAACTCGCGGACCGCGAGATCGTGACCTGAGCCGAAGTCGGCCGCTCAACCGACTGAGCCACCCAGGCGCCCCTCCAGGCGGCTCTTTCTTATGCACGCTTTCAGGAAGAAGAAAACCCTAATATTTGGTGAATTGCATCACAGAAGTATTTCATCCCATTAAGATAGCATAGCTCTCATCCTGAAAGAAAGAGAGACGGCAAAAGAAGGAGAGAGAACATACCCAGAGTCCCTGAAAGAGAAACGGAGAGATTTCTGGTGGCGAAGAAATATGTATTACCAGAGGGCCATTAGATGTTTTTTTTCATCGAAAATCATTTTGAGAAACATTGCCAGTGTTCAACCATGACTAGTTTTTATCTCCCCTAAAATGCTGAAACTTCTCAGAGAGAAGCTTAGGGAAGGATTCTCTTCCAGTCAAATGGCACCATCTGCACAAACATTTTTCTATTTTTAGCTGGAAAAAGAGCCATTAAATAGACAAGGGCTTATCAGTAAAATTAGCAAGAACCATGAGAGCTGGTACTCATTCGGTTTGGTAATTACTGGGTCTCATCTGCCTTCACATTCATTTCTTTGTTTCTCTGCACGTAACATTATGTGTATTTTTAATGAATGGTTTGCTTTGCTCTCTGTCTTGTTCTTATACAACTAAGAAAAGTCTACAGAAAAGATTCTTGAGTATTAAAGCAAAGCCTTAGCTACCATCCTCTAAAAAGTGCTCACGGTAGGAGAACTGGACAACATAAACATCCCTTCGTTTTAATGATCACTCTGAAAAATCTTGATTTAAGAAGCCACTGAATTTTAAAGGGCCCGATGAAGGCAAGTGACAAGCTCTCAAATCCCTGGTCTCATGTGGACTTTATATGACACATTTCCCCGGGGGCAGGCTGTGAATCTGTGTAGCAATAGGCAGGTGTCGCTTTGCATTTTCAGCATGGAGCAGATTTATTCTCCATTTGGTGTCCAGGCTTTGTTTTAGATTTTAGTGTGTCGATTGCAGCCCGCAAAAACAAAGACACCGAGTGGGTGTCAACCCCGTGTCCGCGAGACACTGAAGACTGAAAGGCTCTGGGCACAGCTCTGCACGTGCACATGGTTCTGGAACCTGAATAGGGAGTGGGTTCAAGCTGTGCACAAATACAGCACGTTCGTGCTACAAATAAACAACTACCCGTCCAGATGGGCTGTGTTCAGAACTCCAGCGGTCGTCCTGAACATCTTCTGGTGCTGGGCTCCGGCGCTCTTTGCCTGCCCTCTCGACGCATCCTTGGCGAATGAGTAGTTCGTCTTCCTCAGTATCTCATACTCTCCCTGAGTCACATTCCTTGTGTGTCTGACCC
The DNA here is from genome assembly GCF_023721935.1 of Panthera uncia. Lineage (NCBI taxonomy): Eukaryota > Metazoa > Chordata > Mammalia > Carnivora > Felidae > Panthera > Panthera uncia. Next base: position 69,085,235 of record NC_064818.1, on the reverse strand, counting down.
CTGGAGAACAATGTGACGCTGTGTGCAAACCCAGTGTTCTGGCCAACAACTCCCGCTTGGTAGAACCTTCACAGCGAATGCTGTCCATGAGCCCACCCCTGCCCCTTAGCTCTCCACACTGGGCGGCTTTCCTGTGCTTTGTGGCCAGCCTCCGAGTAAATGTTAATGCTGATGGGACTATGAATCTGGCTTGTTTCGTTTTCTTTTTTTTATTTTATTTTATTTTATTTTATTTTATTTTATTTTAGTGTTTATTTTTTGGCTCTGGGTAAATAAAGCAAGATAGAAATGATTGTTAAAGAGGGATTAAAGTAGTCCTCTGATAATAAAGGGTATTATCCTTGTCATTAATATTATTTTAGCTATTTTAGCTCAGTGGTATAAAATGACTCAAGAGGTACTTTAGTGACTTCGAGGACACACAGTTTGTTGCTTGAAGAGAGAAAGATTTAACGGTAAAATGTGGGAAGTCTAATATTCATACCAAGACTGAACAGATTCGTATCATTTACTCGCTGCTGTCACCTTAGTAACTTTATTTGCTCAAGTCTCTTTATTTATTTTTTTTAATTTTTTTTTTTTACATTTTATTTATTTTTGAGAAACAGAGTGAGACAAAGTGTGAGTGGGAGAGGGGCGGAGAGCGAAGGAGACAGAATCTGAAGCAGGCTCCAGGCTCTGAGCAAGCAGTCAGCACGGAGCCTGATGCGGGGCTTGAACCCACAAACTGTGAGATCGTGACCTGAGCCGAAGTTGGACGCTCAACCGACTGAGCCACCCAGGCACCCCTGCTCAAGTCTTTTTAAGTGCTCCTTCATATCTGCCTGTAGCCTTGTGTAAACACAGGATTTACATACAGGTCTTTGCCACAACCAGATAAATGACATATATATCTAGGTATACAAAATCATGTAGGCGGGCGTGGATTCTTACTAGAGTTTTCTATTGGATATAAGTGTTTTGCTTAGTTCTGTGATACTCGTACCATCCATGGAAGAGCTTCGTACTCTGGGAACATGAGGCATTGACACCGAAACAGAAAATGACAGGTAGTATTTCCACTCATTTCAGAGCGAAGGCTTTTTTTGGTTAGTTAAAGGGTTAAAAGTTAAAGGAAACTTCTGCATTTGTACCATAACTTTCAACCTTTCTACTAGTTGGCTTGATTTTCCCTATCTTTGTAGATGACTATGTATAATTGGATCAACAAAAAATTTAGTGAGTTTTGCTTCTGGATATGGTTTGACTTTATTCCCCTCTAAATTGCTCGGTTGTTTGGATGTTCTAGAAGCATGGCTTATTACTTAGACTTAAATTCAACACAGCTTATAGTAAGCACACAGACATGACTTCTATTTATTTATTTATTTTTTTTTTTCTAACGTTTATTTATTTTTGAGACAGAGAGAGACAGAGCATGAACGGGGGAGGGTCAGAGAGAGAGGGAGACACAGAATCTGAAACAGGCTCCAGGCTCTGAGCAGTCAGCACAGAGCCCGACGCGGGGCTTGAACTCACATACTGCGAGATCGTGACCTGAGCCGAAGTCGGACGCTTAACCGACTGAGCCACCCAGACGCCCCCAGACATGACTTTTAAAGGATAATAGTATGGCCCAAAACAAGAACAGCACTCAGTCAAGAACTAAACATCTCTTACATCAAAACACTTGTGCCCAGGTAGTGGTCTCTGTGGTCTAGAATTCTGACCTTTATAGAGCAAGCTCAGACTGGATGAGGAAAACTCACCTGGAGGTTGGAGTTGTCATAATTCACTTGGGCACAGGGTTTTAACACTCCCCTGTGTTAGGGAGAGAAGGATCTGAACCATTCTCTGAAGTTCTATCTAATATGACTATGGCTTCTTTCCATTTCCCTTAACTCTTTGCGGGGCACTGTGTCTTTCCAGGTTCCACCGTTTGGCATCCCGACTGTAAGCAATCTACCAAGACGGAGGAAAAGCTGCGGGTAAGGAGACAATTAGAGCTGTAATGCCAGCTGCATTTATTGGCCGTCTGTGTCACAGTCACTAGTTTTCAGGGCTGGAATTTGGGGGAAATTACTTTCTCATGATTTTTTTTTTTCTCTCATTAACAAACCAAGCTGAAAGACCATTTAGCCAGAGAAGGAAGTTCCCTTCCCTCCTTTGTTAAATCGATTGTGGTTTTTATTCCAAACGCTCGTGTTGGAGAAAGTAAGCCTTGCCTCACTAGTCCGGTTCGTAGGAAAGCATTCAAGGGAAAAATCAAACCATACGCACATGAAAAAATGATTCATCCAGTTCTAGGCCCAACATCTGGTGACCTCACCAGACTTTTTTGTACTTCGGTCCAAAATGTACCACCTCAACCCAAATTCTGCATCCCTGCTTAGCTCCTGGTGCATTTTACTGACCTCTTAAATCCAAATTCACCGAAGGGCCTCTGTTTCCAGAAGCTGACGGCTTGTCGGATAAAACCTTTGGGGAAATAATGATGAGCCCAGAAGGGTCAGTGTGAATAAGCATCCTGGATGGTCTTGTAACTTAACTCTTAGGGGACATCAGAATGGTTTAGTAACTATCCCTGAACACCAAGCACACGGGCAAAAGGGTAGACCCTCTTCATCTCTCCCTTCTAGAACCTTTTCCCCGGCCTTGCTCAAGCCTGACAACACCTCTAGGTGACACTATTTTATCTGTTTCAGAAGCAAAGAGCTGTGCACATGTGTAAGGCATCATCATTGTCTGTATCCTGTTCGGAGGCCCCTAGTTTTTCCCCTGGACTGTGAAATATTTCCTGAGTAATAATCACACTGGATCCCAGTCCACGGCCTCCTGGTTTAGCCAACCCTTGGAAAAACTAGTTTCTGCTACACTTGGCATCTCAGGGAAAATAATGGTCTGAATTGCTTTTGGAAGCCAAACTCTAGCGTGTGGTGTCACGTCTTCTCGAATTGCCATTAGTAGGCATCAGCAGCTGTGTATTGTAATCCCATCAGCATCATACCTTTATGGAGGAGAACAAAACAAAACAAAACAAACAAACAAAAAAAAAAAACCACCTTTTCTCAGAATAACTGAGTAAAAACCAGACAAACTGGAAAAGAATTTGTCCACCAATACCAGGATGGCTTTGGTCTCTGTTTCTACAAAACAACTCCAGCTTGAACACGTGCGTGTAACCCTCAAGTGCATCCACCAGGCTGATGCCCGCTGGAATGGTCACCCATGTTGGGCACCAGAGTCTGCGAGTTTGGAGGAACCATGGATGCTTTGGAAATGGGTTATCTTTATAAAATCCTGGACCGTGAAAGATAGTTATTGTCACTTTTATCATAAGAATGTAAAATTCATAGCATAGCTTGGGGCTGCTGCCCAGAAACCACCCAAGTAGCTAGTGACTTTATACTATCTCTGCAGTGTTATTTTCAGTTTTTTGAATAATCATTTTCACTTCATCCCTGATGAACTCTTTTGGGACATGAGGAGGAGAATGTCAATGAGACCAGAGTACATGGAATGTGTGTCTTTTCTCTGTAAGGATTGCTTGAGTTTGCAGATAGTGTTGCTAAAATAATATTTAAAAAAAAAAAAAGAAAGAAAAAGAAAAAAACACTCTTGATTGCATCTTGATAGAACTCTCTGTATAAGCTTATGAAAACAACTAGTGAAATATTTCTACTCGTTCTGGCCAAGAAGAGCTATTAGTTTTTCTTCCTTTAGTAAAGTTTTCCAGAAAATTCCAAAACGTTTCTCCTAAAGCCAACATTCAACCACTTGGGCGGTCAGGCCAGCCCTCAGCTCGCTCACCTTTGGGAAGCTCAGTAGTGCGAAGGATGGAGCATTCCAGAGGGGAGGAGGTCCCTGTGTGCCCGGAGTGGGGTACTTGCTGACTGATGCTCTTGGGGCTGAAAGAGGAATCAGTTTTTGAATAAGGGAGTAAACGTTGTGCTCTCTTAAGGGTGTGTCTACAAATCACAGACCTTGAGCCAAGATCTCCAAGCCTTTCACAGGGTGTCACATCAGTGCAGTTACCATAGCAAAATGAAAATGTTTTAAGACTCTTTCTGCCACCCCACTGAGTAATCCACATTCTTGGTATTTAAGAACTCACAGGGCGTTTGTAATGACAGATTCTAAAAGACATCTGTCAATGGCTCCACTGGTTTCTTACTCTTCGTATATAAAAATGTCTCAGCCAAAATAAATGGAAAGAAATCATGGGAAGTTAGAATGTGGGTAAATAAACTGTAACTTGAAGGCCAGTTAATATGCTTTTAAACATGGGCCCCCCCCAACACACACACACACACACACACACACACACACACACACACCCCAACTCTAAAGTGATGCCACTTGATGTTTATTATCAAATATGTTTTCCCAAAGGTTTTGTGTTGTGTTGTTTTTTGTGCAGTGTTTCTAAATGGAGGATATTTCTTTGCTCATTCTTTCCTTTTCTCATGTTTTGTGGCAGCCGCCAAACATTCATCGTTCTTCATCCGATTTCTTTTATCCCAAAAGTCTGGTTCGACGCACAGGACGGTCTCCGTCTCTGCAGGTTGGCACTGTGTCTAAGGCTGAGGCTTAGAGCCGCTGTCCTGGCCCCAGGCTTCTGTGGCTTGCCGTCCTCGTGCTGCTCGTCCCACATAACTTCTCCGGCTCCTGCAGAGGCAGATGCTTTTTCTCACCCCACAGAGTGCATCTCACATTCCGATTCTGGCTGTTTTCTTCTCTCATTATTGTTTTCATTTAGAGTACTGGCTAAAGCGTCACCTTCGTTAAAGCGAGCACATTAGAAGCTCCCCTTTGGGTCCCGGGTTCACACATTTGTTTGTTGAACAAATGTTTGCCAGGCACCCAGGTATAGTTAGTGCTGGGCTGGATGCTGGTGAATAGCAGGGAAGACAGATACGTCCTTATAAAATGGTATAGAAGCACATCACCTAGACCAAGGAATGTCAGGTGAGAGAAAGGGTCCCAAGGGGCACTCCCTGGGAACAGTGGTCCTTGAGTTGAATTTTGGAGCCTGGATGGACATGATGAGAAAGGTGGGGCTGCTGAGGGGGATCGCAGAAGCATGGAACTAGGGGAACACAATGCCTGCGTAGGGAGTGGTTCATCTCAAGAAAGCAGCAGGGAAGTGGAGAAAGGAAACAAGAGACCAGGCACCTACTCTGCAGAGGCCAAAGGGTTTAAATGTACTCTATTTGCTCTCCCTAAGAATCCCTGGGAAGTAGCTATCCTCACTCCCATTTTACAGATGGAGAGACTGAGACCGATCACAGTTAGGTACTTTCCCCAGAGTTACACCACTGGTCAGGGGTAGAGCTGAGATTGGAAGCCGGGTCTCTGAGCCCGTAACTCATGCTCTTTCCAGCACACCACCGGGCATCAGAGAGGAAGTCAGGAAGGCAGAAGGAGAGGAGCATTACTCACGGACTAAGTCCGCTGGGGGTAGGAAGGAGAGCAGCATGCCCCGCAGGACGACGCAGAAGCAAGGCGAGAGCTCAGCCAGCCCTCCAGATGAGCAGTGAGGCAGGAGACTGTGCTTCCTGCACACACACACAATATCTTCCTTGAGGGTCTTGAGAACCCACTGAAAGCTGCGAAATTATAATAACTTTCCACAATCCTCTCTCTGCCCAGATGAAACCCAGTCTTTAGCTCCGCTAACAGTTCAAGGTCACACTAGAGCGTTTTAGCCTGGGCTCCGTGTATGCCTGCCAGAACGGCACTAAGGCTGAGAGGTGTTGCTCAGTCTGCTTTTATTAAAAGTTTACCTTCTTTTATTAAATGGTTTGGAAGATAGTTAGAAGTATATATTTTTAGAGTGGAAAGAAACCTTTTAGACATCAACCCCCTCAGTTTCCTCATCTATAGAAGGAGGTCAGCCCAAGGCTCCCCGGGCATCAGGGGGCAAGATTTAACTGCAGATTCCAGGCCTCGGCTATGTGGTATTGGCCCATGATACCGGGTTGCCTCCAACTTGCATTTGTCACATGATCTTCATTCTGTCTTAAAGCTTCAGCTCCAGCAGCAGGGTTTTCACACGTAATGAAGTTATGGTCTCATGAATCTAGCACAACAGCCAAAGATTGCCCCCACTGCAAATAGTACCTCTGTTTGGCAGGAAGTTGCTTTTTCAACAGTTTTGGGGTCTTTTTCCCAAAAGTATACGTTATAACTCAAATAGGATTCTATCTTGTTAGCCTAAGGCTATAGCCAAATGATGCATTTTCACGACTTGAACAAAAATACCATCATCAAGTGTGAAATTCTTGGTTTGCTCCAGACCCTTAAATTTTAAAGATGGGGCACGTCGTAAGCAGTGGTGAGTTAGAGGAGAGAGAGAGAGCTCTGTTTTTAATAACCACTCTCTTCCTATCCTGTTCAAAAGGGACATCTGATTCCCATTATCCAGCCATAAATCTCAATGAAGTCAGCTTGAGCTCCATCACAGAAAGTTGTAAACAGCTTGGGACCTGGCAAAGAAATAGGCCATTTGACAAGGTCTCCCTTCACCCATTGGCCACTGAGGAACAGCTCACCAGCACTTTGAAGAAGCCTGGAAACTCAAGTCACACAGATATGTTGATCTTAGATGCCTTATACAAGCGGCTCATTTCACCAAGTAATATCAAACCTTTTTAGTTATTAGGTAAACCAACTGTACTCCTGCAGGATAGTCAGCACCCTGTGCCCCGGGAGGAAATTTATAGGAGGAAAGACATTTCATTATTTATATAATAATGAATTGTTATATTCATTATTGTTCCTTCTTTCCTCATGCTGAGGTATAGGCAAAAGAAAATGATGAAAAGAAAATTACCTAAGGAAAACATGTTCCAGTCTTATTTACTTGGAAAAGTTGTATATGAATAGCAAATTTTGTCTATAGGTAAAACTCAGTAGTAACCTTTGTAATGTCTGCTGTAATTCATTATAGACAAAGCACATGATATTCCCAGGACTCAGTTTGTAATAATCTGGAGTGGATCATTTGCTATATTCTTAAAAGGAGCTTCTCTGATGTGCCTTTGGAGACTAAAGCATGAACGGACTGCCGTACAAAATGGGCATGAGATTTTTGTCTTTTGAAACTAACATTCACTAGCATAACGTATGCACCTGCAAACCTATAATATACCAAACATGTACCATGTGTGTATATTTTTTAAAAAAGAGCTAATTAGAATCTGTACATATATCTCAAAGGGATAATGTTGGTTTTTGTCTTATTAGCATCACTACAATAACATACCGCCTCGTTCCAGGCTTTCACTTTATTCGAATATTTCATTCTTTTTTGGTGTGTTTTTATAATTCATGAGTATGCTTAGGGGCTATGACTTAAAGCAAAAAGACATTGAGGCTCTTGGCCATAGTAAAGGCTGATGGCATTTGTCACACTGCAGAGAAGGGAATGTGTGCCCACGAGTCCTTCCTGCTTCCTCTGAAACATAAAGTTCCTTTCTCCAAAGGAGTTAATTTCACCCTTTCTTGACTTAGCAGTGAACGCTCAATGTATGTAGATTTTAAAAGTATTCCTTCTTCTGCAGCTGTTATCACCACCTTGTCTAGTGAACTGGGACAAAAACCCAAGGCAGGTACTGTCAATCACAGCAGCACTTCGTATAAGGTGGCAGTCACCTTATATCATTAGTTGTCCCCTAGGCGTTCATAAACTCTTTCCCGTCTGGCTGCCAGTTGCCTGTAGTTTCTCTCCCTTCTTAGAGCATGGCTTTGGGGGAATGCAAAGTAGATGGGTAGTCGTTGCACCCCTGCTCCTGCTGAAAGGGGGGGGAGGGCAGGGAAGCAGAGAGCTTTTCCAGCACCCCCCGACTGAGAAGGGACCAGACATTATGGTGGCCCATATTGAAAGTAAATGGAAAATATAATTTATCTGCTTCTTCACCAGGCAGAGCTCTGGTAAGTGTTTCATAGTCAGTAGAATGATGAGAGCCGGATGGGAACATAAAAAGATGTCTTCAGGGTGATTTTCACTTTGTGACTGTGCCTTTTAATGGTAGGACAGATGGAACACGTCAAGGCATAGAGGAAAAGTCAGCTGCAAGGTAGTTAGAGGGCTTTTAAAAAAGATTTCATGCAGAAAACAAAAAGACGTGTGTTTTCAAAAGACGTGTATTTACTATAAGTGATCAAAGGCCGTGGGGTTTTTCTCTTCCCCATTGGAATGAACTACTAGTCTTCTGGTGAGACTTCTCTTGGTTGATTTTTTTTTTTTTTGAGAAAAATGAAAAACTATTTTGAAATCAAAAGTGAGTCCCTGAACATGTGCTGGGGAAATAAATGTAGGTCATATGGACCCTTTGCTTGCTGAGTATGAGTGCGGACAACCACGTACAACAGAAGGTTCTTAGTGAAGTTCCTTTCCTTCTGTAGCCAAAATAAAGATTCAATTATTTGCCTAATTTTATTAGAAAAATACTTCGAGACATCACAGCCAGTCTATAATCCTTTCGCTACTGTCCCTTCTCCACTCTTGCCTTTCATTTTTTTTTCCAAAGGTGGCATTAAAAAAAAAGAATCGAATTTTCCTACTGTGCTTTCAAATTGGGTTTTTCCATAAGGCATGAAGGAAAAGGTGCTTAAAGGAAAATAAGTAAATTGCATCAGCTTCTAATAGCTTAATCACAGATCCTGCTTCCTTCCTCTGTAGGACAGAAATGGGCATACCTTTGAGGATAAACATTTGAAATTACCTTCATTTATAATACAGCTGACTCTGGAAGAGCATAGGTTTGAACTGCATGGGCACACGCGTACACTTTTTTAATGCATAAATATGCTGCAGCACCGTAAATGTATTTTCTCTTCTTTGGGATTTTCTTAATTGCGTTTCTTTAGCTTACTTTCTTGTATGAATATAGTATGTGATACATATGACATACAAAACATGTCGTATTCAACTGTTGACGTTCTCAGTTAGGCTTCCTGCCCAACAGTGGGCTATTGGTAATTAAGTTTTGGAGGAGTCAAAAGCTGCACGTGGATTTTCCACCGCACAGTGGGTCGATGCTGTGAACCTGGGCACTGTTCAAGGGAGAGCAGTATAGGCAAGAGAGTACTTCAGTTCCTCATAACTCTCCTAGAGGCTTACAAAGCCTGCTGACCCATTGGGCTATTGTTTAGTAATTGCTGGGTCACTGTTGTTACCCTGGATACCAGAACAGGTTGAAATAGTAACGTAGGTTAAATAATTGCATATAAGGATCATCTGTGGAAATGGGGATCCTCTTGTAAAACTTTGCCGTAGCCCAGCACGGTGACACTAGGGTTCCGTTCCAGGTAAAGAAGAAACCGTCAGCGGGATTTGAGAGAGGGAAAGCGTGGTGGTTAAGGTGTCGCTGTTCAAGTGAAATGAGTTTCAATTGGAGTAGATTTGGGCTGCTCTATTAGAAGATAGCTGTGTGCCTTTTGAACCTGTCTCGGCCGTCAGAGACGCCCAGCAAGTTATTTATCGGTTAATCCGGGGGCAAAATACAGCTGAAAGAATTGAAGGGTTTCTTTTTTTTCTTTTGTTAACATTTATTTATTTTTGAGAGTGCAAGGAGGAGAGGCAGAGAGAGAGAGAGAGGGAGACACAGAATCGGAAGCAGGCTCCAGGCTCCGAGCTGTCAGCACAGAGCCCGACGTGGGATTAGAACTCACTCACTGTGAGATCATGACCTGAGCCAAAATCGGACACTTAACTGAGCCACACAAGCACCCCAAAAGGGTTTCTTTTAAAAATAAAGATGTTCATTTAAAAAGTTCAACCTGTTTCAAACTCGAGACATTTAGCATTGAAATGTAAAATTCCAAATATTTAAGATTAAAAGACCCCCTGTAAAAACACCCAAAACAATAGTTCAGTTTTAAAAACTAATCTTATTATCTTCGTAAAGGAGGGACCTCTAACCTCCGCTGGTGGAGCACGTACGCTTCAGGAGCCATTAGGAACTGTGGCAAAACAGGCAAGAATCCACGTGTGCTGTTTAAGCCTTGAGCATAGTTGAAGAAGCCGCAAACCAAGAACCGTTCTGGCAGATAAGACAGGCCTGTGCAAGGTCTTTGCCATCAGGCATGGAAGGGGCATTGATCGGTAAAGCTGAGACCTAAGCAGGAAGTCACCATCGCGGAAGGATGTACAGTCACTTCACAGAGCTCTCAGAAAAGGGGAAGGGCATTTGTCAGTTTGTTCGTCCGACATACTTCACACATCGGAGTTCTGATGGGAAAGTATGCAAGTGCAGTAGCCGTAGACAGCTCTAGAGACATCTAGTCCATGTAGCTCAGATTTGAAAGGACTATTCTATCGTGAAGAGCAAAACGGGCAGTGCTCTCCTAAACTATGTGAGATGAACAGACTGAGGAAATCCCGTCTAATGTCCGATGTCCGGAAAATGCTGAAAATGGGTACTTGCCGTATGCTGGGCAAGGTGTTTGAAGCTTTATAGCTATTGATTCCTTTGTCCCTCTCTTAGGCGTTAGTACCCTCTCCTCCATTCTATAAATGAGAAGCTGAAGCTCAAGAAGGTCCAAAGAAAAATGGAGAGAACGCGAGAAAGGAAAGAAAAAGGAAAACTCCTCTGGTGTCACACAAGTAGGGAAGCCAGGATTTGAACCAAATTTCTTGACCCAAAACCAGCCTTTTCACCCCCCCGTCCTATACTACACAGAGTTGTGTTTTCTCCCATTATTTCATTTTAGACAGGAAAACAGAAGGAAGAAGGGCCATTGTAAGAAAAGAAGGATGTAACTCAACCCATAAGCAGGATTCCTATGGAAATAGAGTTTACAGGAAGGTTAGGACACCAGAACGAAGCAAAAGCAGCAACAGTAAATGCAATGAAACAAGGAGAAGTTTCTGAACCTCCAGGAGACATCTTGAGCATTTCCCAGTGCTAGATGGTCTGAAGGTACTCACGGAAGATTGGTCTCTCCACAAGAGCCAGAACATCATTGGATTTGGCGAGTAGCCGAACTGATTTTGAACACTGTCTGCCTATAAAAATCTAAAATATGTATTTTAGAATCAGAGAACCCAGGGCAGGTGTATGCCAGATGGAAGTGGTTCAGATCTGAAAACCCCGAAGAATGAAATGGGACTTGACGGGAATTCAGATTGACCGACAACCCTTCAAACCTTGAGCTCCGCCATATTAATGGTGCAAATGAACCAGCTGAATGGAACCTGCACAGCTCACACTCTAATCTGGTGAAGAAGAATGGAAAGAGAGCCTGAATGGAAACAGGCTGGTTCGGCCAAGGGACCTTTCTCTTCCATGGAGTTCCTCATCCCGGAAGAGAGCATTACAGACCCCGTCTGGGGCATGTGTTCACGTGGCTCTCCAGCGACATTCCTCTCTGTATGCGCAGTACACAAGGGAGCAAGAGACCTCAGAGCCACCCCCAGGTGCATCACTACGGGAAAGGCAGAAAGTGTCCCCTGACCCATGTTTGGCAGAGGTAGGGTGACTGACATGGGCGAGACCCCAAAGCTCAGCGTGTTCCTTGGCTGTTCACACAATGTCCTAATTGTTAATGAAAACAATACTTTGTCATAGCAACGCCAGTAGACTGAAGACGTCTGGCTGTCCCATACTGCACCCTCCCCTGTCGCACCCCGACACGGTGAGCCACAGCAGGGTTCCTCTGGCGTTAATGGCAATGAAAACATTTTCAGTTGGCAGACTCTTCCGGTAGTTGATCTCCAGTTTTTTTCTGTTTTTTTCTCATCTGTCCCATAGCTGTGTTAATGAGGAATAAATGGCGGCATTTACCTTCCAATAGGGGGGAGATTGTAGTGCAGGGGCTAAGAGCTTGGGCTCCATCTCTAGGGTGTCTGGCTTCATATCCGGACACTTGAGGACTTGCGGAGCCTGGGGCCTGCGTCCTTCTTCCTCATCTGTAAAACAGATGTCTTCCTCAAGGGGTTATGGAGGAGACTGAAGTGAGATCAAGCCTGCACGGAGCCTGCCACATAGTAAGCAGACGCCCCACGTTAGCGCCTGTTAATATTCTTGGGTGGTTACTTACCAGGTTTCATTCTGATATTGAGTTGGCACGTCTTCGCTCCTGGCCACTTGAAGCTGAAGGGCTACCTGTAGTGAACGGTTCCCCCACAGAGAGGCATCCTGGCTCAACTTTATCAAGGGGTGGCCTCTCTTTTTAAAGAAGGGCGACGCTTTGGTTGAGTCACCCTTACATTTCATTGGGAAGCAGATCGAGGAACTGGGCTTCTTGAGTAGCGTTGTTATGTGAATCCTTCCTTTCTCTGTATACTTAGTATTGAGAATTTCCTCGTTATCGAGATATGCACGTGATTTGAAAACTGAAGTCTAGGAGGAAGGTAGTTGTATGTGGCAGGTTTAGGGGGAGGGGACCAGAAGCAGTGGGCCAGTGCACAATGTGATTTCTCCAACCCCTCTCCACCCTGTGTATCTCAAAGACATGAGAATGATACTTCACACCCCTCAAGTGAATTCTATTAGAGTCTAATCACTGCCTGACTTGAATTGGCCGGCTGGGTTTGCTCTCATTATTTCAGACGTGAATTACATAGTGATGCAACATCCTTATTTTTAGAGGAGGTTTTTGGCTCAGTCACACTCATGTTCAAGGTGACAAATATCAGTAGAAACAGTACCGAAGAGGAAAAATCCTATTTCTAATGTAGAACTGCAAATTTTCATCTCCAAGAAGTAGCTGTACAGAGGGCAGCAAGTCTTTCAAGACTAGTCCTTGGGTTTTCTTTGCAGAGCTTTCCAGAATGTGCTGGGCAGGGTGGGAGGCAGTTAACCCTACTTTATACATTTCCAGCCCACTACCGTCACCACCACTCACTCTCAGGGTCCTCAAGGCATATATTATAAAGTCTGGTTTCTTCTCTCTTTCTGAGTGGCCAACCACTAACGTTACCTCAGTGACTCAGTGACTGTGGGGCTAGGCTGGAGTCACGGAATTAACGTGAGTCAAGTATCCACAAACTGAGTGTTTACAGACAACAAATTCTGGCTCATTCCCTCAACTAATATTTACGCCTTCTACTTACCTGCATGAAACATTAGGCATATCCTGTGAGGTCAGAGGTGGTAACTAAAGTTCATAAGGAAAATACACATGATCCAGAAAACCAACCAACCCACCAGCAAAAAACATGGGAATTATAAATTGTATTCATGAACTGAGAGCAGATAAGGGTAACCATTCTGGATTGAAAGATCAGGGAGGGCTTCTTTGAGGAGGTGATATTTAAAGCCAAGACTGAAGGAGGAAAAAAAAAATCCAGTAAAACTGGGGCTCAGAGCATTTCAGGCAGAGGGAAGAGCTGAGATAAGAACCCTGAAGCAGGGACGTGCACCATGTTCCATGAGTGATGGTGGGTAGTGGGTGAGAAAGGGGAGAGGAAGGCAGAAGCAAAACCCTGAGGCCCTGGGAGTTGTGACTTTATTCTAAATGGTTGCTGAAGCCAAAAACAGGGTAGTAACCATCTAAACTCTGTTTTTAAAAGAGTTCTCTGGCCCTTGGGCTCCAGGGGATTTGAAGAGGGCAAGAACAAAGGCAGGAAACCTGCAGAGAAGGTCATTGGAATCGTCCAGATGAGCGGAGGTGGTGACTGGGGCTGGGGTTGTGGCAACAGAGGTGGAGGGAAATGTGTGTGCCTGACGGTAGAGCCAGAAGGCACTGGAGGGGACCAGGAAGAGACGGTAAAAAGAAAAGTCCCCAAATGCATTTTCAAGGCTGATTGCACAGCCAGTTCTCCTTTTTCTGTCTTTCTAGGTTATATTTTCCCTTCTTCAGAATAGTCACAAATCTTTTTTTAGCCAGCTTAGTTTTCAGTAAATGCTAGGGATGCAGGCCAGTCTTGATTCTGAAGCCACGGTGTGAAATCTTACAAGGTGCCGTTTATTTTACAGCCCACCAGGACTTCCTCTGAAAGCATTTATTCTAGACCAGGTTCCAGTATCCCTGGCTCCCCAGGTCATACTATCTATGTAAGTATTTGCTTCTGGAAAAGATGCTTCCGGGGCAGGTAAAGTAGCAGATTGTGATAGCGGAGGGGGTAATCCAAAATAGAATAATTGGAAATGACTTCTGTTTCTGTTATGAGATCCAGTTTTCATTTTTGAAGATCAGCCTTCTCAATCATGTTTTCCTTCGGGTAATTAAATTGATATGCGAATGTGGCCATCAATGTCAGTGACCCATAAAATGCAACAATGCTATGCAGGAGTTTAAAAATTGCTGTGCCTAAGTGGGGTATAGATACTTGGGGATTAATTATACCTTCCAGAATGCTGATACTGAGTATTCTTAAATTCTGCCGCAAAGGTATTTAAATATTTAGTTTATCAAATATGCAGTTCTTGTTTTTAGCCATCTGGGAGGATTTGTTTTGACCATCTGTTTGAGCTTTTCCATCTCTGTAATAAATTTAGGAAAATTATCCTGAAGGTTTTTAGGCTTTTCTACTTGGTTTATTCTGCATAGACTTTTTCCTAAGCTTCTGATGACTTAAAAAAAAAAAAAGTGATTAATATATGGTATAAATTGGCAACTTTCTAAAGCAGAATGCTTTTGTTCTTAAAACTAAGCAAAATGTTTTGGGTTTTGTTTATTTTTAAGGTCTTCACCTTTTCAGCAGGATGTGAAATGTACTAACAATAGTTCCCCAAAGAAATGAGACTGAAGAGGAATTTTTCTTTCTGTTTAACTTTGCCAGGCAAAGGTGGACAATGAAATCCTGGATTATAAGGATTTAGCAGCCATTCCCAAGGTCAAGGCAATATATGATATCGAACGTCCAGATCTCATTACCTATGAGCCTTTCTACACTTCGGGCTATGAGGACAAACAGGAGAGGCAGAGCCTGGGAGAGGTAATAAATTCTAGAAGCTGTGAGTTATACAACAACCTCTCTTTTATCACGTGTGTAAGAAAAACTGATTGGAATCAAAATAAGGCAGAGGGTCCTTTGGACTGCCCAGTATTTACAGACTTCCCTACCAGCTTTGAGGTACCCAAAAACCTATCACACCATCCCTGGGCTCCGGAGGTGACAGAGGAGTGAAAGAGTAGGCCAGCCAGAGAAAACAGTGAAGATTGAATAAGCGTTAGTACTAGGTTGTGGGATAGCAGAACGGGCAAGCTGGGGAGGAAGTCAAAGTTGTCAGGGGAGAATCTGTGAGCTGGGCAGACGGAATAATGGAGGGAGAGTCTTCTGGGGTCTCGATCTGGGGGCAAACTGAAGCCTCTTCACGGGGCTCATGAGGAAAGAGAGCACACACCCTAAATTATGACAGCTACAGTCTGCAGCACCTTAAGACAGTTAGAATGTGCAAGAACAGGAAGAGTAGAGAGGTGGAGACCGCGGTATGGCACAGTGACGTGAGCCAGGGTTCTGGAATCAAATTACCTGGGATCAACCTGGGAACTCCCACATGCTGCTTGTATGACTTTGGCCATGTAACAACCATTCTGACCCCTAGTTTGTTCATCTATAAAACAGGATGACAGAATTCACCTCATAGGATGTTAGTAAGGATTAAATAAACTGTTAAAGGTTAATATCTATATAATAACTAGATAATTTATTATCTATTAAAACTAATCCATATAAACTCATCTATTTTTTTTTAATTTTTTTTTAATGTTTATTTATTTTTGAGACAGAGAGAGACAGAGCATGAATGGGGGAGGGGCAGAGAGAGAGGGAGACACAGAATCGGAAGCAGGCTCCAGGCTCTGAGCCATCAGCCCAGAGCCTGACGCGGGGCTCGAACTCACAAACCGTGAGATCGGGACCTGAGCTGAAGTCGGACGCTCAACCGACTGAGCCACCCAGGCGCCCCTAAACTCATCTATTAAAGCACTTAGCCGAGCCAGACTCCTGGTAAATGTTCAGCAAATGACAGCTACAACTGAAGTCGTTACCTGTGGCCTTGGGGCTTATTAATGCTCTCCCAACATCAATGGTCCAGAGGCTGGAGCACAGCCTCTCAGCCCCTTAGGGTCCTTCCCATCCCTTCCCAGGGTTGGGGGCTCCCTGCTCTCACCTCCTGCCTGAGTCATGTGGGCTCTGGTCTGTTTCCTCTGGCATTTTCAACTTGATCTAAACTTGTTTCCCTTTTTATTTTGAAAATTGGAATCATCTGTAGACTCTTTTGAGTCCAATCAGAGAGATGTTGCCCGAGTACCGAACTGAAATTAGCTGTTCAACCAAGGTTAAAACAGACTGTAAACTATTTAACAGCACACGGCGCTTTGAGATCTTAGATGAAAAAAAGCCGTGAAAGCACGGTGATTCTGTTTAATTTGTTCTCAGTCATATCCATATAGAGTATTTGTTTTATACCGATGCTTATATTTATTTATAACTGTAATATATTTTGTTCTTTTTATTTACTTATCTTTCAGTTTGGGTTTTATTCCAGAGCATAGCTCGGCCTTGAAATGGCCCCGGGGGGCAGGAGGGGTATCCATTTTCGTGTAGTTCCCCCTAGTGGTCACATGTCTGTAACTGCATCTACAGCTGTTCAAATGCAGGTTGATTGGCCTGGGTTGTCCAGGTCCCACTGGCCCCTGGAGAGTTGCATAGGGGGGATAAAGGAAAAAGGAAAGTTCCTGAACAGAGTGCGCAGGAGCTCGTCCTGGAGCAGGTGGATGAGAATTTGCTAATATTCAAGTCAGATAAGTGGGGGGAGGTGAGTTGTATTATGGCGTTTTAGGTTTTGGGAGTATGTGTGTGTGTTTCCCAGCGGTTCCGTTTTGAGCAGGAAAACATCAAGCACTACAAGTTTGGGCTTTGAAGCGCACATTTTAGGGTTTCAAGTCAGACTCCGATATTCACTAACCGTACGACTTTGGGAAAAGCACGTGTTTCAGTGTCACGTGTAAACTCACGATAGTAATTAATACCTGCCTCAGAGACTTCTGTGAGGATTAAGTGAAATATTTCGATTAGAACAGCACCCGGCACGTACGTGCTCAACAGAAATGCTGGCTTCTCTCATAGCGGGGATCTCAGGTCCTTACCTGGTGTGGTGACCTGTGCGTTTCTCTGAGGACCGAATCTCGGTGGGAGGATGGCCCCGGATCAGAAATCAGACATATTTGGGAACTCTTCCCCAACACATGAATCTTGCGACTTAGAAAACTTTATAAGCTATGTGATTATTCATTCCTTTAGTTGTTATTAACACGTTTCCCAAAGAATCCCTATGGTGCCAATTTAGAAGCACCGGAGGAATGAACTTGACATTCTGTGTAGCCATTTGTGCCTTCAGAAGGCATGAGTAGGGAAGATCCAGAAGCCTCTGTCAGCAGGGTCAGGCCTGGCTCCTGCCCTCACGGGGCCCATCCTCACCCAGCTAAGACGCCCCAGGGATAGGCTGTCGCTGCAGCCGAGACCGCGGGGCTCGAAGAATCTACAGCGCAAGAGAGCCCAAGTGCTTTTTGTGAACTGGGCGTAAGAGGCAAATTCGGAAGCTGAGAAGTCCACCACTGGCCAGGTGCTTCGTTTACATTTCATTCTATTTGAATACTTTTGGCATTTTAATTGTAAACGTTTCATTCATTCATTTAGGAAATGTTTGTTGAGCACCTCACACGTGCCAGGAGCCTCTCTAGTCACTGGGAATACTTGGTCGTAAAGGGGCAGAGTTCTTGCCCTCGTGGAGCCTGCAGCGGAATGTGGGAGACAGACAACAAACGATACCTAATACAGGCGTACAGGGTATCGTGCTAGACGAAAAATGAAATAGAGTGAGGCACAAGCACGTGGGGCCGGCTCGCTCCTTTAAATAGGAGTCACAGAAAGCACTGTGTGGCACCACATGTGAGTCGAGACCTCACGAGGAAGGGGAGTGAGTCCTACAGGTGTCCAAATGAAAAAGGGCTGGATGCCACAGACCTGGTTATTACTAGCCGGTTAGCAAACAGTTTTACATGATTGCCGTGGTTGTACCTCAGTCGACAGCCAACGTTTATAGAAGTCTGTGTTCGGGCAGACACGGTGACTCATACTAGTAAATTGAGCATAGTTTGAGCCTAGAGGGGAAAATCGTTCCAATCTGTGTAGCTTAAGCATCTCAAGCACGATAACGTATTTATCAGGACCCCACCGTTCTTAGGCAGGGATGTGCGCCAGCCTCCCAGAATCTTGGTTTCCGTGCCCCTGTCTGAGCCCCATTCTCAACTCACTGAACCAGAAGAGGGGATGGGCAAAGGGAGCTGGCATTGGAGTTTGAATACTGTTTCCAGGTGAGTCTGATAAACAGCTAAGGAAACTGAAAACGAATTAACACGCGCTGTGACTTTAAATTCTCTTTTCTTCTTCCAGTCTCCAAGGACTTTATCTCCGACTCCATCAGCAGAAGTAAGTACCGTTTTTGAAAATTGTAACGGGTGGGATTTGGGGAATAACTTGGACTTTTCCTAGACTGGAATTTTTGAAGGAGGACATTCAACGAAACCACAGCAGAAATACCACTAGTCTGTAAAATACTAATGGTGGTATATTATTCCGTTGAATTGATATGACTGATTCACTTAATTATTCCCCGATTTGTTGAGGAAGTTTTATCCTTGTAAGTGGTGGTATGATAGATATCTTTGAGCGCATTTTTCCATTCGAAGATCCCTTTCTGTTTTTCCTGGGGATATGTTTCACTAAGTGGGAAGTAGAATTTCCTGGGTCTGAGGCCACTACCGGCTTGTTCTCCAGGCAAATCAACTTAAAGTGTCACCAGATCAATGTTAGGGACAGTGTGGGTTGGCAGTCAGAACAAGGAGTAAGATGAGAGCCGGGAGGCTGGTCCTGAAGCGGGCTCTGCCTTCATGAGCTACACGCCTACACAGGGGTCTCCTGCCTGCTCTGAAACATTCTGCTTTTGTGGAGAAGGAGGTCAGCCCTTGTGTTCTACCTTCCTTGTTACACAAATCAGATGAAATGACGTATGTGAACACACTTTGTAAAACCAAAAAGCACAGTATAAACATGACCATCGGAGTTACTTTCCCCAGAGCTCTGTCAACACTGGGATTTATCGTTTTCCTTCTTAAAAGTTGGCCGAATGCAGGTACTGCTGGTTTCAAACAAAGTGCATTAACCACAGAATGCTCCTCTGCCTACGTATTTAAGGATATGGCCCTAAAATGTGTACATGAACAGGCAGGCATGATAGTTCCCGGGCAGCCTTTGTAGAACTTGACTTCCCTTGGACCTGATGATAGCCTGAATGAGTGTCTTACGCTCCTGCTTTCTCGTACTCTCTTTCCAGGGCTACCAGGATGCTCGGGACCGGGTGATCCACCGGTCCACCAGCCAGGGCTCCATCAACTCCCCCGTCTACAGCCGCCATAGCTACACTCCAACCACGTCTCGCTCTCCCCAGCATTTTCACAGACCTGGTAAGGGCACCTGTTCCCGAGATTCATTCTCTATGATAGTCTGTGTTGGCTGTGTGATTTTTCTTTTCCCCACCACTGACAGTGCGTTAAGAATCTAGCTGCCAAATAGATCTCTTCTTTTCCCAGAAAAAAAAACAAAAACAACACTTAAATCCAACTACAATTTGTGTTATTTTATGGTTCTATTCATTATGATTTATTAAATAATTACATTTTGACAGTGAACAACAAGAAGCAAGGGAGCCTTTTTAAAAAATATTTTTAGACTTGAAGAAGATCCCATCACTTGGAGACTTAGAATGAAGATCTCCAAAGAAAATAATTTGATGCACCCTTTAGGCACATCAGCATCGTCTAAAATCCAGCATTAGCCATTTGCTGGTGTGTTTATTGTGTTTCCCTGGTCCAGGCACACGGTGTTACTAAGCATGCTGGGGTAAGCACCTTCTAGAAGGAAGTATTATATACAACCTCAGGGTTGTATTTGATAACTTTTCAGATCCATTCTAGCCCTGAGATTTTTAGCCAGACTTGGAAAACAGAAAAACAATAGAGACATATTGTGATAGAGAATATCAAATAGTGTGGACTTCAGGTGACTATGCACAGTGTAGTCCCTATGACTATTAGTGGGTGTCTCATGTGTGGAACAGAAGAATGGAGATCCCAGCACGGATTCAGGGTTCTCTGAGAAGTAGATTCCCACAGGGAGATTCTGGCCTTCTAGACAAACTTGGTGGCCATGTACATCTTCGAAGACTTCATGTTAAGCTTCTTGTTCTGCACAGGCTGATGAGAACAGGACATGTGCTAACTTATTTTATAAAATAAAACCAGAGGAAATGAACAGAATATAAAAAGGCTGCAGTCTTTTCCTTAAGGCTATAGATTTAATCCTCATAGAGGACCGAATTTTTAGTATATGATTCTTCAGTAATGTATAGTTCCCCCTAAGTCATAAGTACTTGGTATTTGTTGAGTTATGTTACATGAGAATTTTTCAGGAAATGGATTCTTTTTTTTTTTTTTTTTTTTTTTTGGTCTGCAGCTATGTTCATTTTACTCATGTCCCGGACCTGGGTCTAGATTTAAGCCCTTGTCTACGTGGGGGACAAGAAATCCTCTATGTGACTGCCTGTCCTTATAGGGCATATGTTGAGGTCACTGAGGCCATGGCCATGACCTTGTCAGGATGACGTGGGGCTACAGGGAAATTATTGTTCCATAGGCCCCCGATTAGCGAGGGGGTGGTCAGCCAGGGAAATTATTTCCCTAAAAGATCATGTCATTGTTGAGCACGGAAAGTTTTTGTCTGTTCCAGCCGTGGTTCTGATGTTAGCAGCCTTTAGGACGTTCCCCATTCTAAGTGCACTTCCCCCTCTCCACAGTATATTATGGACATCTGATTATTAGGGCTTACGGTTATTTTTTCAAGATCTGTCCTTGTCACGTGGAGTCGGCGGGGTTCTGACAGCAGAGTTATGGTCGGTGTAGGATACCTCTGATTATCCACTCCGTGGGTCCTAGATGCCAGGTGGTGGCGCGCGCACCCCCCCCCCCCAGGGCCGGGTTTGGTTTTAATGGCCCATTCTCCTTCCAAGATCAGGAAGCCGCTGGTCCCCCAGTGCCACCACCACGCCATTCTCAGGATCCTAAGTAGCTCTCCGCCACCTGGGGAGCACGAACAGGTCCCTCCTTCTCCGCAGGCAGAATAAAATTAAACTTCTAATGGGAGAAGTTTGCAGCTTAAAAACAAACAAACAAACAAAAAGAATCTGACCCTTACCGATAAGTACTTCTTTTCAAGGTTCTTGAAATAATTGTCTTTTTTTTTTTTTCACATGTGCGTCAGGGGGGTTCTGTTTGGCCAGGTGTCTTTTTTTAAAAGCAGCTATTTCTGAATCTAGATGATGCACCGGTACTGGCTCAACAGTAGCTGGTGTCATCCTGACAGAGAATGTCCCGGTGGCCATTCCTTCTGATAAAGCCATTTATTCTCAGAGAGTGACTCTCTACCGACCTGAACCAATTTGCACATTCTCCCCACTTTGCCTGACCCTTAGCAGGTGCGTTCTTAACCCTTTTTCCTTCCTCCTTTTTCAGACTCCTGATTAACGTTCTTTATTTCCCGCCCCGCCCCCTCCCTTGGAACGAGGATGCTGTCCCTGCTCCTGTGTTAATTTCTGTTCTTCTTTTCTGTTTCCACCTTGCCCTGCCCCTGACTCCTTGCCGCACAGAGCTGCTGTCTCCTGGTGTGCGCCTGCGCACCAGCAGCCTCAGCTCCACCCACAGCGACTCCCGCCCCAACTCCCCCTTCCGACACCACTTCATTCCCCATATCAAAGGTAAGGAGGCAGGCTTCCCCAGGCGGCACCCCGCATAGTGGAGATTTATTAGCACCCTGGGAAGGCTAATAAGGTGGATCTCCAAGAGTTAGCTCCCAGCTTTCGACCTCTCCGCATGCCTGCGTGTGTCGTAACTACACCCAGCGTCTTAGAACTGGCATGGCATCTCTCAGTAGGAGAAATATGTCATTTCTAAGGGCTCTAGATGAAGAAACAGGAAGTATGTTTAAGACCAGAAGATTCATTATCTACTGCTTAGGGGGGAAAAAAAACCCCATATATTATCATTTTGTTTTTCCGTGTGTCAAAAGCAAAATATAATATATAGTTGGGGTATGTTCCTGGTTTTGATGCGTGACATGGCTCAGCAAAACGTACCACTGTTTAGCAACAAATCTCCAAAACTTGTCTTAATGGTAAGAAGCCATTTAACTACTCGGTGGTATTGAAACACTTGGAGAGTATAAAAAGATCGATGGCAGTGTAACTTAAATGTCTCTCCTTGAGCCAACCCTAAGGCTAATCCTCTTTTGACCGGTCCTGATTTCTGCGTGACATTGAAGAGAAGCCGTGCCTTCTGTCTTCTGTTTCTGCCCCCACATTCCTGCCCATTCCCTTTATGGCATTCCCATCGTTTTCCTCATTGCCCGTTATGCTTCTGAAGCAGCCCTCAACTGGGGCCCTTGTTCCCCTCCGTATGTTGGGGGATCCGAGAGCCTTGAAGGGGCTTCAAAGGGGCCATCATTTAAAATAAGTATGAGCTCCCAGAAGGATGCTAACTTTTTCCATAGTCTTGATTTGAACCAAAGAAACCAATGACAGTAGCTGAAGGAGGGAGTGCCAGGCCAGTACATTGTTATAACCGGACTGTTATATGAAGTGTCTTGGTAGAAGGCTTGAGGCAGACCTAACAGATCCCAACTCGGTGTTCCAAAGTGCTCAGATCACGAGCGCGGCTACTGAGTAGCCAAAATGCTGATCCAGCTGACCGAGCGTTCATTTACCGTCTACCCAAGCTACTTTCTTATGGCTCACTTGGATTTTTGAGCCACCGAGTCCTAAAATATAGATGCACTGCCCTTAATCCGCATGCGGTTATCCTATGTGTGCCACTTTAGCATTCTCTGTGCTGTAAAAATAATGTTGCTGACATGCTTGTTGAAGTCACACACGCTTTGTCATTAGCAAAGAGGTGAGCATTTTCCAGTTGGAGCAGCACTTTCTAAAATTCTTGACAGATTACTTAAAATTATTATTGCTAATTAGTATCTGGGGGGCCTTTTGTTATCTAGATACCAAAATACTTTAGAGGATGTTTATAAAGCCATAAGAAATTACTGAAAAACTTCAGAGATGTATTTTAAAGAGACTTTAATATAGAAACCCTTGGCCAAACTAAGATTTGTTTGCTTCGAATATGCCAGAGAAAATAGATTTTTGATTCAAAGAGGTAAACTGCCTTGCTTGGTTATTACATGTTTTACCTTTCAAAAGAGATGCTTCCCGTAGGAAGAAAAACGCCACGTGCCCTGTAAAGTTACACAAAGTCTGTACAAATACACACATCACGAGATATCGAGACACAACATCTTGTGTCTGTGAGCAGCTTTATGGAGAGTTGGGATACGCAAATGAACGCCGGAGTCCTAGGTTCAAATATTATCTGTGCCCTGTGTCTGCGGTGGCACCTTGGATTGTCAACTTGACCTTTGGAATGTCACTTGCTACCTCATCTACGAAACCTCTCCTAGGTCACTGGGGGTACGTGAGGTCAAGTGCCCTGGTGTGTAACAAGCACTCGGCTCGCCTTGTCTGTGACGGTTTCCCCCTCGGCTTCGTGCCCTTAAAGCACCTTTGTGCTGTTTCACTCCATTCTCTGGTGAAGGGGCCCCGGTCAAGGGTCACACCGATGGAGCGACAGGGCCCCCCCATCCCTCACTCATATTAGGGGCGTCTGTTTCAGTATAAATATACATGAAATATCATTTTTAAAGCAAACTTTTTTCCCCATCTCTATTTAACTAGCAAATTGCATTCTTATTGAGCCTAAGGCAAACAGCTGCTTTCAGCCACTTAAATTTTTACTTCTCAACAGTACCTTTGTGTGCCTAAATGGCACCTTATTAAAAATGTAGATATGTAGTCGGCCCTTGAACAATGTGGAGGTTAGGGGTACCGACCCCCCCGCCCCGCGCAGTGGAAAAATCTTTGTATAACTTTTGACTCCCCAAAAACTTAACTACAAATCGCCTACTGTTGACTGGAACATTTACCAATAACACAGTCAATTAACGCGTTTAACACAGTTAACACAATGAACGCATATTAACACATACACATATAACACACATGTTATATGTATTATATGCTATATTCTTACAGTAAAGTAAGCTAGAGAAAAGGAAGATAACTTACAGTAAAAACACATCCACGCATATGTGGACCCATGCCATTCAAACCTGGATCGTTCAAGGGTCAGAGGTCCATTCTTTTCTGTCTTCAGACTTAATTTGAACTTTTTGACACAAATATTCTAGGTTTAAGTTGTAGAGAGCATTAGCCCAAGAGGCATTAGGTTGAACTTGACCTCACACTTAAAAGGCATCTAATGGTCCATTTCCATATGTCTATAGTCCGCTCTTATAAAATAGTCTACATACATCAGATGCGAAATGTAATGTACATAACAGTACAATGCTTAGTTTCAAAATCAGATGAGCTTTTTGCTAAACTACAAAATAAATCATGGAGAATTTGTACATTAAAGATACTGCTCTAAGAGCTTAATATAGTCGATTGGCTAAATACTGATTCTTTAAGGAATTACTTCTTAGTGATTCTGAAAAGCACGTATCCATCCATTAGACCAGGAAGGCCTCTCCAGCACTTGGAAAATTTAGCACAGAGGGAACTTATGACCACTTGAGAAGCAAATCTAAGGCATCTTTAAAATGGAACCAAGTCCTCCAGGGCCCTTCATGGGAACGTTCACCTTTTATCGTGGAGCTTGCCTTATGGTCTCGGGGCAGTTACTTACAAAGCCAATGTAATCTGGGCAGTCTGAGGATGCCAGGATAGGATGTCCACCGCAGGAATGTGTATCTCAGAGCACTAGAAGCACCACTCTGGCAACCAGAAGTTCAGCCCCCCCATTTCCCAAGTCCACTTCCTGGTCCTTATTGCTGATGCACGGGCCCCGGCCCCCAGGGTTCATGGCACCGGGGATGCTGCATGTTGGAAAGCTGAGATGCACATCACAGGCTGTCTTTCTATTTCATTGGCTTCTCCATCCATTTTCTGTAACGTCCATCTTGTTTTCCGGTGTGTCTTTGTGTCTCTTCTCTAACCTTCCCTGCAGCCGCATTCTGTATTGGTCTGTCATTGTCGGGCCATTGGGACAAGTGCATGCTTAGAGATTTGGAAAGCTTTTCACTTTGTTTTGGGCTTGGTCTGTGCTATGTTTGCTGAGTTCCTCTTCCCTCCCCTTTGAAATACTCTTAGACATTACGTTCTGTGTCCACAAAGTATAAATCAGATTTGTGAACAGGAGGGCTACATATATTCAGTCTCTTTGAAAGGAATCTTTTCTGTTTCACCATAGAAGTGATTTACTGTGATGCAAATATCTGACACTTGCTCAAGAAAACCATGATGCTTTTTGAAACTTTAGACAAGAACCAGCAATCCTGAAACTCTGTCATGAAATCTAGATGCTGCCAACTTTAAGGTCCCCTCAAAGGACTCATTTATATTTTGGAATATAAGCACTTAGAGTCCAGAAAATTAGGCAGCATTCTAGCATGTTCCTGTAGCAGACACATGCATGGCCATTTTGATCTACTTGTCTTAGGATTTGTCACTTGGGCTCTCAGGTACCAAAAAGAAGATTGAAAATAAGGACAGAGCATTTGAATGTGTTAAGGACAGTGAGAATCCTGTAAGTGATTGATCTCTCAAGGACTGAAAAATTGGCTTAGTAGGCTGATACGGAAGGAGCTAAAAATGAAGGCTAAGAAATATAAATACACGGTAGCTTCTTTTTCATTATTTATTTTTGGGTGAGTGCAAGCGTGGGAGGGACAGAGAGTGAGGGACAGAGGATCCAAAGCGGGCTCCATGCTAACAGGCTGACGGCCTGACAGCACTGAGCCCGACGTGGGGCTCGAACTCCGAAACCACGAGATCCTGACCTGAGCCAAAGTCGTACGCTCAACCGACTGAGCCACCCAGGTGACCCACGTGGTAAATTCTCATCATAGTAGCTAAGATCACTCACAACTAAGAATAATCCAGTACAAGGAAGGACTTATTTAAGGAACAAAATGGCTATGAATGTGATACATAACAATATTCTACGATAGATACGCTATTATATAATTTTTAAACAGTGTCTACATCCCAAGCTAATGGTGATGATAATGTTGATGATGGAAATACCTTCCGTATATCATCTTTCATCTAACACCTCATGTATTACTTTGCCTAAGTAATGAACTAAGCGTACAAATAACTGTTTTAGGGCCCTTATCAGTTATTTCCTTCTAGAATAAAGTTTTACCCCTTGAAGATAGGGTGTTTAAGTTAGAATAAGGAAAGAGGACTCATCTTGAGAGTTTTGCTTTTTTAAAAAACACCAAAAAAAATGTTTAATGCCTTTGGTATTTCAAGGGCTAAGAATTTGGTATCTAGCAAGAGTATTCTGAGACCTTGTCCCTAATGAGCCATGATGACATGTGGAAATCATACTGCACAGAATCCCTTAAACGGATGTGTTGCTGAGTCTCTCTTCACCTAGTGTTTTAAAATGTTTTGTGGGAGGTTTTAAGTGATTTTAGCATTAAATCTATTTACAAGGACTTGAACATAGGAGTAAGGGTTTTGTTTTTTGTTTTTTTTTAAGCAACTAGAAAGGTCACTAATTACTGAAATATGCAGCCAAATAAAGAACTATGCCCAACAAGAGACAGCATTCGGCCCGAATTCCCCCATCCGGAGCTCAGACAACCACTCATCACAGCCTCCACATGATAGACTTTAATGCTTGGGCAAATGCTGATTCTGATACCCTTTAGCCTTTGCACCCCACATATGCAGATATTTTTGTGTGTGCATGACATTGGCTAATAATTGTCAAAACAAACGTAATGGCGTCTCATCCGATTGGGTATTGTAACCCAAATCTGTGAGAACATTTCCCTGAGATATCTGACGTTCTTCTGCAAGTACAGGAAGGTTAGAGTTGACGGGCAGGAAGCAGGGTGGTTCAGAAGCCATAGCAGCCAGTGCTCAGGATATGCAAAAAGAGTCTTCAAAAGGCAACCTCAAATTAGGCAAGAAAACCGTTTTTCTAGACCTTCTTTTGAGAACAGCTCACAAGAAGTATTCTGGTTTTCAATTCTGGATTACTCTTGTGAATAATTTCTGATGTTTACAGGAGTAAATAATTCCTCTGCAGTGAAATGGTTACATGGGGGTTATCGAGGATCTAGTGGGAAAGTTATAAAAAGGGGGTGATATTGTGACCCCATGGTTCTATACAAACATTTGGCTGCCTTTAATCAAGAGCAGCATGATGGTTAATCCTGCAGTGGTGCCTGACTAAATTAGGCCATTAATAGCTATAGAATTCTCTAGCAGGCGACTTCAGTCATTCATTTGCAGACATTAATTAGGACCGACTTCTAGGCTGCGCACTAGACTCAGCCCACGAAGATGAATGAGACCTAGTTCTAATCCACCCTGCGATTGAAAACAGGATTTACTTCTAAATGTAAAACCACATTCTTCCTTCCCCTCCTTGCCTCTACCTGTGTCTTTTATACTCTTTTTTTTTTTTTTTCAGACACGAGCTGGTTATTTCTTGTTAGGAGAGTGATAGTAAATGAAACTTTAAAAAAATAAAATAGAGATAAAATTAAAAAGAAAAGAAAAAGAAAAAGAAAAAATAACTTAAAAAAATTAACCATAATAGATCAGAAGTTTGGGGTGAAGCATCATCATTTTTGGAAGCTGATATCTAACTTAAATAAAGTCTACATTATAATGTATCGGGAGCTAGATGTGAAAGTGACTCTTGAGGAAAAAAAGAGAAAGGCTTCAGACCATAACAACTAAAAACCTGGCATCTACATTTAAGCCAGGGACAAATTCAGATCGTATTGGAAAGATCGCACTGCCCATTCAGTCCAGATATGTGCTCTGGTTACCTAAAAATACACGTGTTAAGAAATTAAAACCCTAGTAAGCACGTCATTTTAAAACTCCAGCAATTGACATCTTTCATACTTTGCGGGCCAGATTTAGAACGGCGTGGCTTATTTAAAGAAATCGGCTCATGCTCTGTTTTGTAAAGATCTAGAGTTATTTCAAACTGTTAGCCTTAACTGATAGATAAATTACACGTTATCAAAACGTACAACTTTTGTGCTTCAACGGACCCTATCGAGACAGTGAAAGACAACCCGCAGAATGGGAGGAAATGTTTGCAAATCATAACATCTGACAAGGGACTTACATCCAGAATATATAAAGAAGTCCTATAACTCAGTAACAAAAGTAATTGCATTTTAATCCGTTAATTTTTGCTAGTACATCTTCTGGTGTATTCTCGGGGCCGATGTTTACTCAGACACGAGGTGGGAGGACAATTTAGGGCAGTAGCTGATCTCTGGCCAGTTGAGCCCAGGTCTCAGTTCATCTTGGTCACAAGGGAGCGATGGTGGCTTTGGTGGCACTCAAGGCTTTGCAGCCACCTGCCAGCAATCTTTTCTAGCCCCTTCGCTATTCTCCCATCCAAGAGCAGCCTGCTGTCCAGCCACAGTGTTGCTCCCACACACCATGGCCCTTCCTTCCTCGTGATGTTCAAGCCCTCTGGAATCCGGGTCTGGTTATCCCTTGACCCATCCACCCACCCACCTGGTGTGCTTACTCTTTGACGCCCCACTCCGTCTAATATCTCAGCTTTCTGAAAGAACTCAGGGCACCTTCCCCTAGGTATGCATTTACGTGTCACAGTCGGTCTCCTTAGGTAGATTCTGAGCCCCACTCCCCACCACAATGACGTCTCAGTCACCTGCGTGTCCCCGGTCATATAGCTCAGTGCCCAGCCACGGTAGCTGTCCATTCGCAGAGGGAATTGCTGGACTGAGTGGCATCTGAGTGGAGCGGAGCCTTTAAAGAGAAAGGCAGAGAGGTATAAGCGGTCCTGAAGTTCCTAAAAGAAAGGGCTCTGTCTCCGGGGTGTGTATTTCAAAGTGAGGCAACAGAAACGTTTGCTGTAGTGCAGGCACTTTGCATTGCTGAGGGGAGGGACTGGGTGGCCACGCGGGCTCCCAGACGTGGCCTTCCGTTTGGAGAAATATATTGCAATTGCCAGCCTCTGCCATCATGCCTGGAAGTGATCGTATTTGGGTTTGCCTATCCTGCCCCTTCACGTGCTTGGGATTTAGTCGTCCGACAACTGATCCTGAATCATTAGCAAGTGACCTTCCATGACTCTTCATGTACTTCCCATCTAATCAGTTTGCTGCTAGCTCACGGCCTTCAACCGCATGCCATCGGAATGACGCCCCCTACCGCTAGCTGCTTCTAACCCAGTCCCATGTGAGCTCAAGTCTCTCCTGCCCCAAAACGTAACCTTCTATCACCTTGTGAGCCAAGTTGATAAACTGAGTTTGTTTCTTTTGTTTCTCCTTTTTGGTATACCTCCTCCCGGTCTGTCGTGTTGAAGTTTGATTATGCTTGCTCTGTTTTCTTTATTGCTGTCCCTTCCCTCATTTTGTTTTCTCCATTCTTCTCATTGGAGGCAATGAGCCGTCCAGCGGCCGGAACTCCCCTCTCCCTTCCCGGCCAGACAGCCGCCCTGTCACTCCAACTTACGCTCAGGCCCCTAAACATTTCCATGTTCCAGGTAGGAGCTGACACGGTCTTTGTTGGGGTGTCCTGTCACGGTGTAGAACGTAGCCCTGTTACCTGTCTCGTCTCATTTCTCATGCTCTCGTCATTGGGATGCACACAGTGGACAAACCCTAAATTGCACGATCTGACCTAGAGGGCCTTTCAGAAGTTTTGGATGCGAAATGCCAGGATTGTATGGAAGGTTTACGTTTTCTCAAAAATTTTTGAAGGGAGGTCGGAGGCAGAGGGTGAAGGAAGAAGGGTTGAGTTGCTTTGGGTTTTTTTTTTTTGGACTAAGATTTTAATTTTACCTTTATATTAGTGCCTCCTGAGATATCACTCTGTGGTTTGGTGTCATTGACAATTCTCGCAATGGCAACCTAGTTACCTTCTCATCCTAAAGGTGAACCTTTAGGTGAACCACAACATCTCGAGAATACTTTTGTTTTTTTTTTTTTTTCCTGTTTGTCTCCCATGCGGAGAATCTTTCTATGGACTTTTCAGAGAGGTGTAAAATTGGATCAGTTAGTTGGATGGTCCTTCTGCAGTGCATAACCAACTGACTACCTCCTTAGCCCACAATGATATCTTGCAATTTAGGCTTGGTGCTGTAAGCTTTGCTGAAGTCATAAGCATCTGCTGTCACGGTGCAAATGGTAATTTGCCATCAAGAACTGGAAATCTCAGGACCCATCATTCTCTTAATGTTTAGGGTCAGCTCAATTTGTAAGGGCAAGATTGGCCATCCAAGGTCACGATGTTATTTTTCTATGGGAAGTACATTGTTTTACTTCTTTAGCTACTGAAAGTGGTTCAATACCTTACCCATTAGGGGTAACATATTCAGAATCTATAATCGTTTTTTTTTTTGTCTTTTGCATTCCAAACTTACCTGATAAGACAGAGGAAAGCTCAATGAGATTCATACCACTAAGATAGAGCTGCCTTTTAAAATAAAGCTTCACTGAACTTTAAAATCAGTGTTGTGTACATTTGCAACTTTTTTTGCATGAAGAATGCCCCCACCAAGATACAGTGGCCATGATTCTGAGGAAGCAAACCTTTTGAAATTTCCTGAGCATTTGCAGTCAAAGTGAAATGGTAGCATAATCAGATGCAGTCCTGTATAACAAATGAATAATATTTGGCTTTCTTTCTTTCTTTCTTTCTTTCTTTCTTTCTTTCTTTCTTTCTTTCTTTTTGAAATTTGCCCTCTACAAGTTGGAATTTTCTCAGACATTCATCCTGTCAGGACATCAGACTAGCCTTGCTCATAAGAACTATTTCTATGTTTTAAAATAACTACTCTTAACTATATGACATTGCTTCCCACTGTTCCACTCATTAGCTAAAAAGTAAATTGAGCCCCTGGTATCTACTGGGAGCTCAATTTCTAGACAGTAGCAATTTGGGGATCTTCCCCAAACTGGTTATGTCTTCCTCACCACTAGAGTCCCTTCCACTGCTTGCGTTTCTTCCTGTTTTAATCTCACTTTTAGTGAAGTGTGTATTTGCAATAAATGGCTCATGAATGAATTGCATCTCTATCTATCCTAAGATGTATTACAAAGGATTCCATATCACTTGTCTATAGTGATTCACTCATTCCTGTGACCTCTTCTTCTAGTAACCCTAATCTTTGTAATACAAAAGTTCACCTTCTGGGTTGATTTTGTTCAAGAGTCTTCAGTTTGGTTTGCCTCTTGGTTGATCTATTTTTCCCCACCGCTGAACCGGTTCCCATAATCACACACCTTTGCTTTTCATTTCCACAGATCAAGGGATCAACATTTACCGAAAACCACCCATCTACAAACAGCATGGTAAAACCCTCTTTCCTCCGCGTAGCTTTTAAGTAGTGATATCAGCTGAACTCTCTGCTGTCTGTCCTCTGAAAGTCTTCTCTGCTGCTGCTTTTGAGAATCAAACTGGGGCACCCAGCGTGTTATGCCTTTATGGTTCCCTAACACGCAAATGTTGTGAGATTGGTTTTCCTAGATGGAGAACGCTTAGTTTGGTTAGGAAACTCCTAGGCAATCTTTGAGCCCATGAAACCATGTATCGTTGCATTCCTAAAGAAGGGAAGGTACTGCTCACACAATAATTCACAAATACCGGTTTTTTGTGTGTGCCATCAAATAATTTAACCAGCCTCTATAGTAATTTTGTTGAGCTTCTAATTAGTTTAAGTAATTAAAATAGTGAAGGCCAGCAACCTAGAAAACTTAGCTGGACTAAGTCTACATTAACTTGACTGTCCAATTCCCCAGATGTCTGCACCTTGCAGTGGAATGGATAGGACACACCCAAGACCAAGGCCCTGGTCCCCAGCCCTTCCCCCCAATGGCTCTATGATATCATGGACATGATTTCTCTGCCCCTCAGTTTTCTTTTAGACAAAAACCAGTAAGTTAGGCCAGCCACTCTCTGAAATTCCTGCAAATGAAAATCCCTAATAACGGATTTATAACTGTGTTTTCCTTTTCTGGAAATAGAGAATTTTTAAACCCAGGAAATCATATTACCATAGGTAGATGACATTTCCCTCCACCATTATTAGGTCTCTATAGATTAGATGCCATAAATCTTTGTGAATGGATAGAAAGCCAAGACTGGTCTTCAGGTGACATCAGAAAATTATACACATAACATGCCTGGAAAGTTGAAGGCTGCCATTAAAATCTAGTTGACATTAATGAGTCCTTAAGGATTAGGATGACCTGAAAAGCAAAGAAAGTTGAAAATGCACACAGGAAAAAATTGAGGCCAACATTCTAGGGGGGAAAAAAAGATTGTACATATTGTAATGGTTCTACCACTGTGATTTTTTTCTCTTTTTTTTTTTAAGATTTTACACCGTGTGCTCGCTTTTTTAAGTTTGTTAACATTGTTTTTGTTTGTTTTTTTATGGTTTAATGTCTTCTCACCCACTCATTAACATGTGAATGTTTACTGACTTCACCAATTCTAATGCGTAAGTACTTACTGTTTGAAGTCATGCTTTTTTTTTCTAAATTTACAAATGAGACTCCAAGAGTTTGATTTATCAATGTAGAAACTGTTTTTATTACTAAAATCTCTAAGGCCCTGCCTCTCTAAACAAAAATAATCAAATGATTAAGATTTAAAGAGATTGGATAGGGTTGGCTTATTTATTTAAAAGAGATTGGCTATTTTTTTTAATGAAATGTAGTCTGACTTGACTCTCAGTTTGTTGTAATTAAGAATAGCACAGCCAGAGTGGCAGTTCCCAAAGAACATTCTGCAAAAGAGCAGTCCCATGTGATAGAAATAGAAGGTACATCAAACCCGGTGTCTGGGCCCCAGTGCATTTGGAAAATGCTAGACTTAAATACAGTCACTATTTTTTTGTTTTGTAATGCAGAACATCTCAGTCTTTAATATGCTAACACATCTTTAAGAAGGTGATGTAGTAGGCACTGTTTTCCCAGCTGAATTTTTTAATTTTTTCTCATGAGGTTAGAGACTCAGAAGCGCTACCCCGTGCTTGGCCAACACTTCACCCCTTATGAGCATATAGGGTGACCGTGGTCAAGTCACTCAAGGAAAACGAGACCCAGAGGGTTACTAAAAGAATGGGGAATTTGAGCTAAGGGTTCAAAAAATTATTTCCAGATTTTAAAATATGTGAGCCCAGAGAGGGGGGGATAGTTTTTATTTAAAGCATTATAACTATATTTTAAATGTTTAGTAGCATCCCAGGCCAGTCTGCCAAATTAGCCAGAATCAGGGTCTGACCATTTAGCCTGATTTGTTTTGTTGCAGCTCTGTGATTAGATTTGGAGTTCTAAGCCAGCGACAACTCTAAGCAGAGCCATTAAGAACCCTGTGAACTGAGGCCATCGTTAGTCTGGCTTTTGTTGTCTTGAAGTTGGAAGGCTCACTTAGGCGTGCAGACCCTTGAGGGAAATAAGGAGTGTTTTGCATACATTCATAAGTCAACATACGAAAGGCACAATGCTAAATTCCTACAAGGCACAATGCTAAATTCTTAGAAGCTAAGCGTGGATTTTCCCATTGCCATTTCTCCTAGGACTCCAGACACATATATAATATGTAAAGAGTAGAATGAACTAGACAGATGATCGCTGAAATGAACAGATACAAATACACAAACATACAAAGCCAGCCCTCTTATGGTTAACAACTACAGTCAGTGGACGGCGTCATGCTTTTAACTTAGCTCTTTAATTTCAAACTACTAATTCAAATTTCTGATTGCTCTAGAAGAGTATCATCTGATGGAACTTTCTGTGATGACAGAAATGTTTGTTCTACGATGGTGCTTCCAATATGGTGGCCACTCATTACACGGGGCTATTGAGCGCTTAAAATGTAGCTCGTGCAACTGAGGAACTGGATTTTAATTTTATTCATTTTCTGGTTTCATTTAATTTTATTAATTGAAGTAGCCATGCGTAGCTAGAGCTAGTATCGGATGGCCCAGCTCTACAATAAGGTATTTCAGATGTAGAATGAAATTTGGCATCCAACATAAGGAAAATCACTTGTCACTAGGCACCACTGAGTGACTGGGCAATTGCTAAGAGCCATAAACAGCTTTCTGGAGTTGAAACTTTTGCCAGAAAACAAGACAACTATGGAAGTGGGTTGTACCACCATGGCCTTGCAGATCGATAGCTAAGCACCCCCCCCCCCGATTCCCGCCTAGATGCAGCTGCCTTAGCAGCCCAGAGCAAGTCTTCAGAAGACATCATCAAGTTTTCCAAGTTCCCAGCAGCCCAAGCTCCAGATCCCAGCGAGATACCAAAGATTGAGACGGATCACTGGCCTGGGCCCCCCTCACTTGCCGCCGTAGGTATGCAACTGCTGTGGCTAAGCCAAAATGGACAAATTGGTAGGAGATCACAAAACGAAATGCTTAAAACTATGCAAAAAAATGTGTCCTATCGTAAAGACATTTAGGAAAAGTATGACCAGAGCATTTGGGTGCCAAATGCTTCAAAATTACAAAAACCCAATCACAAGAGCCTTGCACTCACCAACCCGCTGAGAGACAGCCAGAACTGGTCTAAAACAGATGATCTGCAGGGACTCTCAGAGTTACTGCAGAATCAGTAACTTTTGAACTAGTTGAACCAAAGCCTCCCGCCAAGAACACCGTTTATAAGTAGAGTCTAGTGGGTGACTTTACCAAGTGTCCACAGAGGTGTGACTTCTCTCAGTGACATTTGTTTTAGGTTATTTCTGGGTTGAAGTTACAATTCTCTTAACAGCCAGTCCTAACACTGAAGCACTTCTACCTTACTCGTGAGATCACGTTCTCCTTTACTAAGAAAGGCTGTCACCGAGTAGTAGGTGTTCTGGAATAACCACTCATATGAAGTTATGTGATTTTCCATCTCATTTCCATGAATTCTGTGCTAACATGTCACGTTCGAGCTGTTTCATTCTTTGCTTTGAACCACAAATTTATGCTTTAGAACCGTGTCTGTGTCTTTCCTGTTTTGCAAGTTGTGAAATCACTTGGCCTAAAAAGGGGTATTTAGCAAACACAGAAGCTAATACTGAAGATTTAGTGAGTCAGTTTTGCAAAGATAGAACTATCTTCTCACATGTCTGTTGACAACCTTTTTTAAAAGGCCTTCAATTTTCCAAATTTTCTTCATCATGCTTTTTCTCATCAAGCCATTTTCCGGAATAATTTTTACAAACGGTATAAGTGGACTTTAAAGCAATCTATATTTACAGAAATACTTGAGGGAAAATCTCCCTCCTTAGTTCATTATTCCCAAGTACTCTGTATATTATGCTGACTTAAGATTTATTTAATTCTTGCGAACTTGTGTCTTTTCATTTTTATTAGCATAGATTAAAGAGAGTAAATTCACATTGACATTTATGATTTTAGGAACTAAGAATCAATCAATCCTCAGCTTTTCCCTGCCAGTTTGTGCCCTGCAGGCAGTTCTTGTGGCCTTTGAGGTTCGGTTCAGTCATGTTGCTTTGTGGGGACACATACAGCTAAATTTGGGGCAGAGGAAGAAGAATATTTTGTGATTAAAATTATCACCACTAAATAGTTTTTGGGTTCCAAAGTGAAGAAAATTTCTGGCCCATTAATCAAAAGGATAAAAACTGAGACTATAGGTTAAAGTTTATTTTGATTAGATTAGCAAGCTTGCCTGTTTCCTCCCACAGCCAGATTAATCCAAGCAATTTAGGAAAAACAATAATTATCTTAATTTTACAACCATTTGGACAGATTCCTCCCTTTCACTCCCTGTCTCCCCTTTTCCAAGAAGCTTAAAAATTGTAAGTGATTTGCTAGATTGGAATGAAATAAGTAACTTTTTAGCTGTATTAATGCTATTTTATTGACCTATTAGCATAAAACTCTCTCATGACCATTTTTGCCAAGGATTGAGGGAAGGAAAACATTGGAGACTCATCCCTTAAAAGGAAAATAAAAGCATGCTTTTTAGTGAATTTAAGGGCAGAGGGAGGGTGATTGTATGACAAGTCTGTTCAGAAAAAGAGAACACGAGAGAGTGACGATCTTACCTATTGGGTGGTATGTGCGTGAACTTGGGTTCCCCTCTTTGAAAATTGACCTCCGAGAGATCCAAATAATAACTCTAGATGCCTTCCCACCTATGACAGAGGGCTGCGGCCAGTGGCTGATGGGATGACTGAGCCCCAGCCGTAAGGGCACGCCAAGTTCTAACTGAGCAGATCAGTTGTCGGGAGGCCAAAGGTCATGCCTTACCAGATCACGTGTTGAGCTGGCCTGTCAAAGGAGGCCCCCGTCGTGAGAAACCCACCCGCAGGGCTCAGTTGGCGGTGGGCCCTCTTTTCCTTGCGTTGTTCGTGAACGTTAAAGACTGCTGCCGATTTTGCCATCTGGACAAGTTGAGTGCGGGTGGACTAGTGCCTTAAGATCCCCTTGCCATGGGGCTCATGTGAGAAGTTGTCTTTGCTGTGGAATTAGGAGCCGACATGAGACGCAGATCTAGTGGCAGAGAGGAAGATGACGAGGAGCTTCTGAGGCGCCGGCAGCTGCAGGAAGAGCAACTGATGAAGGTTTGTCCTTAAGCTACTTTGCTGCAAAGTCTCCAATTCAGTTCCATAGACCCGGAAGTTTCAGTGAATGCGAGGGGTGAGCCACCAAGGGAGTGAGAGGTGGTCCCGGCCCTCAAAGGGCCCGAAATCCTGTAGGCGACCGAAGACGGGCCTCAGGTGACTATAAGACAGGGTACTTAGTGGGTTCCGGAAGAGATGGCCTGGAAGCTGGAGGTCAGGGGCACGTGGAATGTTCGAGCTTCTGTGAGGAGAGCGTGACCGTGTGGGGCACGTGTGTGCAGTGCACGCGTTGAAAGGGTGCCAAAGGGCCAGGTGGAGCCACGCTGTCACCCATGTGGTGCAACACCTGCCTTCCTTCCCCCAGGGCAGCTTCTGCCGAAGGAATTCCCTTGGGACTATTTGTCCAAGTCTTTCCTCAGGACTTGTAGGACCTAATATGTTGATGTGGGCCAGGAAGGAAGGGACAAAATGGGCTGCCACCAAGAAACCCGCATTATACCCCTCCCACAACATCCCAGAAGACCAAAAGAAGGATAGTCCATTATAGCCTGGGGTAGAGGGAGCCAGGAAATTATATACTCTCCCGCCAATAAGAAACTAATGAATCCGCTCCAGTGACATTTTCCAAAGATACTTAAGCATATGGGAAACGCACAAGATACTAGTTGTATGGAGGGAAAGGATACAAAGTTGTACTTACAGCATGAGCCCAGTTTTGTATAATATGCGCATTGAAAAATTCAGGATGGATAGAAATCAAAACGTAAATGGTGGTTATCTCTGAGTGGTGGACTATGGGCTACTCTTCTCTCCTTCTAGATTTTCTAAAGTCTGTGCAATGAGCATACATTACTTGTGTTTTCTTGTTTTTAAACAAATCAGCGTAATTTCTTTTTTTAAAGATACTCTCCCCAAACTCCCCTCTGTGCTTCAAAAATCGGCATAGGCACATGCCTCCTGAGGTCACCTCAGGGCACGCTGGGCAGGGCGGAGGAGAGAGAACATTATTCTGACATGGCCTAGGGGAATGGTATCTTGATATTAAAAAAAGGCTAAGAGGGGTTCAAGGTTCAAAACCTGGCCTACCCGCTGGGGAACCACCGGCCTCTGGGTGGTTCACTCTAGAGTCAGAAACTTCTTGCAGGACCTTCTCAAACAGAAACTGCCCTCTGTGACCATAATTGTGGACTCCTCTTTTATGTGTCTTTTCTCTGTGAATAGCTCAACTCAGGCCTGGGGCAGTTGATATTGAAAGAGGAGATGGAGAAGGAGAGCCGGGAGAGGTCGTCCCTGTCAGCCAGTCGCTACGATTCTCCCATCAACTCAGGTGAGCAGCGGACCCACTGCCTTCTCCCAGCGGGAGCCGGCCCCCTGCCTGCAGGGAGCCTGCCTGGCCTGTTCCAGGAGAGGCAGGGACGCTTCTGGTGTGTTCTCCGTGAAAGGAAGTACAGGAAACCCACTGCGTGTCAGCTTAGCTTACGAGGATGCCGTAGTTCTTCCTTAAATGTGTATCTTCTTCATGACGGAAGTGGGGAGGGGGGCCCTGGGAGGATTTTCTGAGGGTCTGTTCAGAATACTCATCTTAGAGGGAATCCATGAAAGGAAATCCTTACAGAGAACAAATGCTTTTGGAGCATTTAGAGACACGGGTGTATCACGTGTATCTGTAATGTATGGAACACACACACACACACACACACACAATTAGAAGTAAACATAAAGGAAAAGCTCAATCACTGAGAGGTCTAGATCAGGCAGGGAAGGAAGAAGGTACATAATCAGGATCTTCTGTCTTTCTGGGTTTTATGCCCCCTGCTGGGAGAGGAGGACATCCACATACACAGAAGTAGCCACTGATATTCTTTTACCCTAGAAAGGGTCTCAGACTTTCTAAACCCATGTACTTTCAACTCCTCTTACCTTATTTCCGTTAGAGAAGAACTATGATTTTTGGCTCAAGGGAACTTGATTTTGCAAGAGACTTCTTAACATTTGATGAAATTGATTTACCCTTTTAATCTGGAACACTGTATGACAATGTGAATCAAGCCCTTATAGTTCATTTTGACTATTCTACTCTTTAAAAAAAAAGAGAAAGGCAGGGCACCTGGGTGGCTCAGTTGGTTAAGTGTCCAACTTCGGCTCAGGTCATGATCTCCCAGTTCCTAAGTTCAAGCCCTGCATCGGGCTCTCTGCTATCAGCACAGAGCCCACTTTGGATGCTCTGTCCCCCTCTCTCTGTCTCTCTACAGCTTGTTCTGTCTCTCTCTGTCAAAATAAACTTTAAAAAAAAGAAAGGGAGGGAGAGAATAGAATGCTTTTTGATTATAGAGACCTTGAACAACATTTTGAAGACATTGTGATTTTACATTCAGATATTCACTGAAAGAGCTGAAGACAAGCAGAGTTGTTTTTGATACTTTTGAAGGAGATTACTTACACACTGGGCTGAAAGAGTTGATCAGTATATTTCCCCCTGCTTATATTTGTCATAAGTCAGTGCCCTCTTAACCCACAATATTTCTTCTCCCGTGTTCTGAACTAGTGTGTACTTGTCCCTCTTAAAGTCTCTTTAACAGTATGTTTAGTGTTTACTACGTTCAAGCCCTTGTGTTAAACATTATTTCATTTATTCTCACAACATGCCAATGAAGTCGATGATGTTATTATCATCCCCATTTCATAGATCAGAAGACAGCAGCAGCAAATTTAAGTAACTTACCCAATGTCACATTATTAGTAACTAGCAAAACTAGGATTCAGGAGTCCAAGTGTTATAACCCCAGAGTGCACGGGAATGCCCGGCTGCCTCTCCGAGATGCCTCACTGACATCGATCTTGCACTGAGTGGTTTACTAATCTTCAGAGCTCCGTCTAACTCTATAGCCCTGTTCTATAAGAATATATAGCACTGTATCTACATGAGTCAAGAAACAAAGACTAACAGAGATGAAATCCCGAGAGGTGCCAAGTTGCAGAGCCAGAACTCAAACCCAGGTCTGCTCCCCCGAAAGCCCCATAGTTGATGTAGTGCGAGGCTGTTGATTAATGGGCTATTAATGGGGAGACTCCAT
This sequence comes from Panthera uncia, assembly GCF_023721935.1. Lineage (NCBI taxonomy): Eukaryota > Metazoa > Chordata > Mammalia > Carnivora > Felidae > Panthera > Panthera uncia. The sequence goes on along the minus strand of NC_064818.1, from coordinate 69,045,454 downwards.
TAATGGGGTGGCTTATCCCACGCCTCTCCTGGTGGGCCAGGAGAGCATGACATTGACACGGTTGGCTTTCAGGTCACTTATTGCTGCCAGACCAAGGGGGCATGAACGTATGCATCCAAGTAGCCCTGGGTTCATATCATCGCTTAGCGGTTTATAAGATGAGCGACCTTGGGCAAGATACTTAACTTCTCTTAGCCCCTATTTCTCCTCCTATGAAATGGAAATAATAATGGTATCATTAGGGTTGTATTGAGGATTCGGAGATAAAGCAGCATCAGGCAACTCTTTCCTTCTCCATCCATTCCCTGCATCACCCAAATGTGGTGGCCTTTCAGGAATATTATCTGGGTTATTTTTTCCATTTTTCTATGGATCTTCTCTTCTGTAAGGTAGAAGATAAATTGTCAGTTTCATTACAGCTGGACTTCTGGGGGCACCTGGCTGGCTGAGTCGGTACAGCATGCGACTCTTGATCTTGGGGTCGTGAGTTCAAGCCCCACATTAGGGATAGAGTTTACTTTTAAAAGAAAGAAGCTTTTAAGAATTGGACTTCTGATTTCCTCTTTTTTTCTTTTTTTACCTTTTCTCATTCAGCTTCACATGCTCTATCATCTAAAACCTCATCTCTCCCAGGCTATGGAAAAAATGGGCTTCACCGGGTAAGATTTCTCAATGAACTGTTCCTGAGTTTATTCCTTCTTCAGACCTGGTATGAAGTGCTGACATAGTGTCTGAGTGTGTCTGATAACATGATCTCAGTCCTAGGATATGAAGAAAATTATAATCTCTGATATCGTGGCAAATCACTTTGAGTTACGGGCAGAATAAAATAGTTCTATTGAGAGAAAGAGAAATTGACTGTAGATGGAAAAATAACCTCTATAAGCTCGTGGGAAGACTACATTAATTGATCGTGTGGCAAATATTTCAAGCTAAAAGTAATAACTTGAGCCCTTATCTCTGCTGTGAAAAGATACAGGAAAGTTCCTTGCAGTCGCCCTCCCCCCAAAGCATAGGACAAATGTAATTGCGTAGCTGTGTGAAGAAACGTATTTTTATTTATTGGCAAAAGATAACCTGCTTACCCAGGTCCTGCTGCCATCGGAGGCATCGCGAAAGACAAAGAGATTCCATAATAGTAGACGAAAAATAACAAGGGCCCGGGAATTCAGCTTGGGAAGAACTCTTAGGATTTTGTAAATCCTTTCTTCCTTTTCACCTGGCTCTAAAACCGTCACGGTGGAGTGGATTTTCTAACGATGTGTTGTTCTTCCTCATCTCAGCCTGTTTCCACAGACTTTGCTCAGTACAACAGCTATGGGGACGTCAGCGGCGGAGTCCGAGGTAAGGCCATCGCGGTCACACTGCTGACTGACTGGCTGTGCAGTCACAAATACATGGTCTCTGTTCGTGCAGTCTGCCCTCCGAAAGTCGGATCGCAGCTAGCCTGTGGGAGCTCACGGAGCATGTATTAAAATCGCAAAGCGTCACCACTGAAATGAGACCAGAGAAGCAGAGTTTGTAAGAATGAATTCGTTGCTCCTGCCATGTGCCGAGCACTCCACCACATAGATCTCTGGAGTTACGGCACACTCTAAGCAAGACACGGCCCTCCTGTCAAAAATGCACATGAGGGGCGCCTGGGTGGCTCAGTCGGTTGAGCGTCCGACTTCGGCTCAGGTCATGATCTCACAGTTCACGAGTTCGAGCCCCGCGTCAGGCTCTGTGCTGCCGGTTCAGAGCCTGGAGCCTGCTTCAGATTCTGTGTCTCCCTCTCTCTCTGCCCCTTCCCTGCTCACGCTCTGCCTCTCTCTCTCTCTCTCTCAAAAATAAATAAACATTAAAAAAAAATGCACATGAGTGGGGCACCTGGGTGGCTCAGTCGGTTGAGTGTCTGACTTCAGCCCAAGGTCATGATCCCGCACTTTGTGGGTTCGAGTCCCGCGTCGGGCTCTGTGCTGACAGCTCAGAGCCTGGAGCCTGCTTCAGATTCTGTGTCTCCCTCTGTCTATCCCCCTCCTCCACTCTGTCTATCTCTGAAAAATAAATAAACATTAAAAAAAATTATTTAAAAAAAAATGCACATGACTGAGTGAGACACAGGGACAGGTTGAGGTGACAAGAGAGAAGCTTCCAGAGATACATGCTGTAAGCAGAGAAGGCGGAAATACCTTCAGGGTGTCGGGGAAAGCCTCCGTGAAAAAAGGGTGTTTTTAACTGATAACTGAAACAGGAGTAGGCATCTCCTAGCTTCAGGGAGACAGCGTGTCCAGAGACCCCAGCAGAGAGAAGAACGCGGTGCCTTGTAGAATGTCTGCGGAATTGCAGTAGAATATTGTATGTTAATGTGTCGTGTTTTTCTCTGATCTTTCTCTTCTGAAATTTTCTTTTTCTTTCCTTTCTAGACTACCAGGTATGGAACACTGTCTTTCTCAAGTTGTTGACCACGCCAGCAAAACAGCCATTTACCAGTCTAGACTCGTGTGGCGGCTCGAGGGAAGGGTTTCTGTCGAGAAGATTCTTAACTTGGGTTCATTGGTCTGATTCATTAGCCCGGAGATGTGAGGAGCCGTAAGGATCAGGAATGCCTGATGTCCACGTCAAGCTGGCCCCACAGGCCTTGGGGACGTGGCATGAACCAGGCCAGGTGTCCGAGGACTCTTGCTCTGGCCTCAGAGCATCCTCTCTGTGGCAGAAGTGGACCAACATCAAGGGTCTGCCCACATACAGTTTTCCCTTTCAGTTTTAACCACTCCGAGCTTTGGGTCCTCCCCTCCTTCCCATGGTCCCAAATGAAAAGAAATTCCTGTCCTGTCTGGTACCATTTCTTTTTTCCTAGACCCTAGCCTTATAAAATCATGGTGGAGGATGGGGGCAGGGGGGAATGCAAAGAAAACTCAGAGTAAAGTAAGAAAATAATCACAGACTTGGAAATTTTTTAATATACTGTATACTTTCATGTGTGGAGCCTAAATTAGGAATTAATAGTTGTTGTTTTTAAAGTGTATTTCCTTATTTGGAAAGAGACAGAGAGCATGAGCAGGGGAGGGGTGGAGAGAGAGAAGGAGAGAATCCCAAACAAACTCCGCATTGTCAGTGCAGAGCTGGACCTGGGACTTGATCTCAAGAACCAGGAGATCATGACCTGAGCCGAAATCAAGAGTCGGATGCTTAACCGACTGAACCACCCAGGGGCCCCTCAATGGTTATTAAGCCAGGGTCTTTCCCCACTTAATGACAGAAGAACAGTATTCCCAGTATCCCTGCTCTTATGCAGAAAGGATTTCATTTTTGAAATATTTATGGTGATCACAATGGCACATCTGTAAAACAGGATTTGAGACAGAAACAGGGAGTTTGGGGAGGCCACACGGCTCCCCCCTCAGCTCCCCATGCTGTCATGTGCTCCTTAAAGCGACTTTTCTGTTGCAGACTCTCCCAGATGGCCACATGTCCGGGACAAGAATGGACCGGGGGGTGTCCATGCCCAACATGTTGGAACCAAAGGCAAGTGTAGCCGTTCTCCCGGCTCTCATACGGGAATAGCACACCGGGCCATCACCCTGAAGAGACTTGGTTTTCTGCCGTTCCATCACACTCAGTGTTGAGGTCCACTTGCTTCCAGGCTGATACATCACACAAGCCACATCACAGAGTACCCTGACTCTCCACTGGTTCTGTCACACTGAGTCAACAGGTTTAAGCCCTCACTGGGTACGGCATGATGTATTCACAGTGAAATACAGCACACCTCTCCTACGAGCTCCGTACTTGGCCCCTGGTACAAGCACTGCGAGGCACGCCCAGTGCAAAGTCGGACACCCACAGACCACCCCAGAGGGGGTGACCAACACATCCCGCTTGCCCAGGACTCTCCCAGCGTGAGCCCTGAAAGTCTGGCATTCCAGGAACCTCCTCAGTGCCGAGCAGACTGGGATGATTGGTTACCCCAGCTCCAGACCATCCTGAAACTCCAGAGGTGTCCAAGGCTATGCTCCCTGGTGACCATAACTGGGACTTATCTCAGTGGCCTCCACCAGAGGGCTTCTGGGCCTGCCTGGCTGCATGGAATCATGAGCCGGTCATGGAACAAGACCGTTGAACCCTGCAAGGGTACCCTGTCATATAAACCACATTCCTATCATTTCACTTCTAATTTTTACCTTTGCCCCCAAGACATAATAGGTTTGTATTCTTTCACTCTACAAAGCCCTCCAAAGGCACAGGGTCACATGAGACATGGTCAGTTGAGAATGTATGAGAACTGGTCCCTGTCCATTGGATATTTGAGGAACACCCTTCATTCAGATTCTATAATTACAATGTCTTAGAAGCTCTGTCTTGGGAGTGCTAGATTTTAGGTAGATTCTGCTTGTTAATAAAATGGACAACGGTGTTCTAGAAGAGGTATTTTTCTTTGCTTCTCAGATATTTCCATATGAAATGCTGATGGTGACCAACAGAGGGCGCAACAAAATCCTAAGAGACGTGGACAGAACCAGGCTGGAGGTAAACTAACTAACTAACTAACTAAATAAATAAATAACTATCCCAACTGCAGATACCTGTGCACTTCCCCCAACTTTCCCCAGGCAAAAAAAAAAATGAAAAGAATCAACCTCATATGTTAGGCAGAACTACGATAACTTGGGATGAAAACCCAAATATACACTTAAGAGATCAGCCTAAATGTGTGGTGAAACCCCAAAGATGACCCAGGAGGCACAGTATGATTTTAGTCATTTTCTGTGGAAACGATGTCGTCATCATGGTGGCCGGGGTTGTAGAGTGGAATCCATCCTTCTTCAGATACCCTAGAGCCTAACCTTTCCCTGAGCCTGGGTCCAGCTCATCGTGAGAGGGAAGGGAGTGCTGGACGAAGAGTGTCTCTCTCGGCTGTTCCCACATTCCTTGTTGAAGGGTTCTCTGGGTGCACACACCCGAGACCTCCTTAGACATGGAATGCTGATCTTTTTACTTTCCATCTGAGTGATTTTAATGAAGAAAAACTCTGGCTGCCAGTCTTAAAAAGAATCATTACTTCTCCCTGACAAAAGGCAGTACCTTTGTATGTGAAGTCAGTCTGGCACAGAGAATTAAGGCTCTACTATCCTGAGGGAACTTTTTAAGAGAGACAACAGATGGAGTCTGTTCTCCTCACAGACCAGGCATCCACCAAAACTCCGGCCGCTGAGCCAGGAGGGAGCCCCTGGGCTCCCCGGAGACCATTCTGGAAGTCTCTCTCTGGCTTTCTTATTACTATGCTCCATGTTCCCTGCATCTCCTCAACATCCCAGCGACCTGAAATGGAGTTGCCTCTAGGGTGATGGGTCACCTTCCTATGTCCCATCACCATTAAGTATATTCAATAACCATCAATACTCCACCAGCTTTTTTGTCTCCTGGCGAGGGTGCCTCCCCTGGGCCAAGCAGGTAAGGATCCAGTGAGGCCAGGGCCTGCTAATAAGCTCAAGAAGTAAACTCCTCTGCCATCATTCTGTCTTGCTCTTCACAATGATCCCCTGTAGACTTGAGAGCAACTCTCAAGGCTCAAGGCCATTCGGGTGGCCATCAGGACTTAACCACTGATCTTTTCTCCCGTCACAGCGCCACTTAGCCCCAGAAGTGTTTCGGGAAATCTTTGGAATGTCCATACAGGAATTTGACAAGTTACCTCTTTGGAGACGCAACGACATGAAGAAGAAAGCGAAGCTCTTCTAGGCCTCCCCCACCCCCCCCCCGCCCGCCCCCGCCCTGCGTAGACAGCAGGTAAAAAAAGGACTGACGTGGCAGTGACACATAAGGTGTTGTGTTAAGGCCCAAACTTGATTGGAGAACTTGCAAGCTACTGTCCCTCAGCAACGACGAAAGGGGAAACCTGGTGAAAACACCCACGAGCCAAACTTCGGACCCACCACCGGCAACACTTGCCAAGAAGCAACAGGATAGAAATTTCTGTGTTCCCCACACTCGTGACCTTTTTCCATCACCTTATGTACGCAACAGTTCCTATAACTGTTGTGTCACAATAGTGCTGACCGTATGGGTAAGAGCCAGCAAGTGCCCTTAGGACGCCACATGGAAAAAAAGCAGCTGTAGTAATTCCAAGGTAGGAATATATTTATTATGTAGCACTGTGGCTAAGAAGGAAGAGCCTGAGGGACATATCCATGCGGGCACACCACTTTGCACACCCCTGTCCTCACTGGCCTCGCGAAGCCCAACCTGCGCCCCCCAGCAGGATGGAAATCAGAGTCGGGGCACCGGGCAAGCTCTGCTCTGAGGGGGCTGAATAGCAGCCAGAGTCATTTTTAACAGGCTCCTTTTTCTCTACTGTGTGCTAGGACCTGGTTGGCAAATTACTTAGCTATTATTTAAAAACAAAAAAAAAAATTTTTTTTTTTAAGAGAAAGAGAGGGAAATGGAATGAAAGGAATATCTCCCTTCATTCTTTTCCTGCTTCAGACTGTGTGCTTCATTCAGCCTCCCCACCACGGACAGCAGCTGTCCCCCCCCCGGGCCCCACCGCCCAGAAAGGAAAGGGAGAGGTTCTCTCCGGTTGTGTGCTGTTAGATGACTTTTGCCCAAGGGGGCCGCGGCACTCATGGCAAAAAAAAAAAAAAAACACAAAAAAACAAAAAAAACAAAGAAATGTGTCCCGCCCACGCTAGTCCTTCTTTCCACCCAGCATCCTCTGAATCCGATCAAGCCCACCGGCGTTTTGGGGGGGGGGGGGGTTTGAGGTCTTTTCAGTAGTCGGCTAAGGAAAGGGCACGCTTTTCTCTCTGCAATCTCTGCAACTGCAGGGTACATTGCTTCAGACTGATTTAATTTGGCCTTTTCAGCTTTCCTTCTTTGCCTAGCTCTGTTGACTTCATGGTGTGTGTGTGTGTGTGTGTGCGTGTGTGTGTGTGTGTGTGCGCGTGCGCGCGTGTGTGTACGTGGACGCACCCAGGGTAGTTTGGGGAGTCTGCGTGTACTTTTACATCTCATTTCTGCTTGAACGTTTGTCCGGCCGGGCGGCAGCTTTTCCAAGGAACATTTGCACACGTGCGCCTGACTCAAAGGGCAAGAGTGAGGCTACGCCGCACCCAACAAGGCATCCTTCGTGGAAGGGTGTTGGTGTCAGAAGCCAGCATCCTCCGTGATTGATGGAGCTCAGGTCAGCAGCACGCCGAGGAGGAAACAGACCTCCGATCGGACTGTGTGTGGAGCTCAGAGCATCGCAGCAGAGTTCACCAATTTGGCACCACGAGATTTAAAGCGGGGCCTAGGATTTCACCAAAACGCGCGTGTAAGACCGCATCACGGTTCCCGGCAGCTTCCGGCCGTGGCTCAAATGACCTGTGAGTCCGATGAGGGAGGGTCTCTCCAGCTCCACACACGGGAGGCTTTCACATTTATTCGTGTGCACTGGGGGCTCTGCCTAGGAATTGAAACTCTGTTTTAAAGCCAAAGGAGAAATCATGCGAATTCTCTTCCTATGCCTGTGATAATAAAGGCTCAGAAGTTCTTCCTGCTGGCACCAAGTATTTGAACTAGTTGGTAACGGACTCCCGTGGTAAAAAGCAAGGAAACAGTTCCAGGACCTGTACTGCGAACCTCTAACTTGTGACGCACTCCATCACCCGGGTGCTGTGCTGAGCTCTGGGCCTGCTCAGTAGCACTGTCCTGCACCCTCCCCAAGGGGATCGAAAGCCGCCTGTCCTTTCAGTGCTAGACACTGAATGTTTGAGGACTGTTCTCACAAATAGGAGCGTGTGTGTGTGTGTGTGTGTGTGCGCGCGCGCGCGTGTGTTGGACCTACTAACGCGTTTTGCAAGTGGCTCTGATGGAGTGGACGAAAGAAGACCGGCTCCTCCTGGGTCTGAAGCCTCCGGACCGCAGCTCGCAGTTTAGTGCCTCTTGCCTCATTCAGTATTTCTGCCGCCCCAACTTCCCTCCGACCTCTCCTGCACCTGCCGCCTCAGGCCCGCGTATCCTAGTCCTTGCTTTGCCCTGGCCCAGTGGGAGGAGTGGAGACCAGAGGGTATTCCCAGTAATCAGTCACAAGCATGGCCAAATGGGTGCCCGTGCTAGGCTGGTGGAGAGAAGTTTTCATTACGGGGATAAGAAAGGGCCCTCCATGTTTTCATTGGTTAATGAATTATGACCCATGTGCACATAGATCAAAGGTCAGTGGGAGAAAAATTGCAGTGGTAGTTAAAGATCCGAACCAAAACCTCCCACCAATGAAACTCTACTTCTGTTGTATCTTCTGAATTCAATTCTGCATCCAACTTGGGGATCGGGGGTGGGAAGCTTCTTTCCGTATTGAGCGTACTAGCTCATTTAAACTGCACCATGCAAAAATGCATTACCAGAAAACGTCAGTAGCCTCCCGTCTGCGGGCAGAGCAGCGCTGTGCTCTGGGGAGGGGTTGTAGACAACCATAACGTAGAGCGGGTTCCCCAACTCCACTCCCGGCAGAAGATTCCAGCTGGAGGGATGGGCCGTGGGGCAACCTGGTTCTCCTAACTGCCAAATCTATTCTATAGGCTACAATGGCCACTCCGTTTTTTTTAAAAACCGGGCTCAGCATGCTTGTCCTCGGCACGTCCAGGCCACCGTGCAGGACATCCGCGTTCTCTGCTTGAACCCCACTCTGCACCGCACATAAAAATTCCACTTGTTAACGCAGCCAAAGGAACAGAGATTGTTCCCTCTAGGGAAGGACTCCCACAGCTGGCAAACTTTCCTGGCACGTACCCCAAGGGCTCCATTTTTGAGGGTTGGGCCTACTTGCAATTCCTTAAGCACACATCGATTGCATGAAGCAAAAGAGGCCTCTGGCAACATGAAAGTCAGTGCTTCCTTGACGGTTTCTCCCAGAAGAGCCAGGTTACCATTTAGTCTTCCTGTGTGGTGTAAGAGGAGACGTGAAGATCATTTGGGAACTTGTACAGCCCACTGTGCACCCACATTTTGGTTTGGGTTAGTTAGGAAATGTTCTTCATGTGACTCATTCAATAACTAGCAGTAAACTGCCTGTTCTGTGCAACCTCACGCAGAAGAGCCAGAGTTCACGGGCACTGTGGCCCACACTCCCCGTGCAGCTCATGTTCTCAGTCTGGTTGTGCCCGTCAACTCTACCTAGAGAAGTCTTGCTGGAAATGTTTATAAAACTTTCACCTAATTTCTTTACACTTGAAAGCAAACACCTTTTTCTAAAGAATTGCTTCTCAGATGATTATATCAAATATATACGCTTTTGCAAGTTAAAAAAAAAAATTCAAATTCACTACTTTTGACTAGGTAGGTCTTTCTAAAAATTCTTTCAAAAAGCTTGGTGTTAGTGTCCTGCGCGTCGAAGGGGCAGGTGAGCCCTCTCTCTGACTGTCAGGAAAGATGGTGGAAGGAAAGGAACTCCGTGTCGTCCCCCCTTCTGTGTCCTCTGAGGCAAGCTCGATTTTTAGGTCACGTCTTCTGCATTCCTGGTCACTGTTCAGTCTACACTTCCTCGGCCAGCCTTGACCTTCTTGATCTTTGAAATTATTTTCTTTTGATAGACCAAGTGTTTGTGAGTAAGCCCCTACAACTCACTCATTAGTACTCCCTTTTGAAGAATGTTCTCTTAAAAAAAGATGATTTCAGGCTTGAGATTTACAGTTGACCCCACCTTAGAGTGTAATGTACATTAAGGAAACTACCCGACTGTGTCGTAATGAAAGAAAGCGAAACGTTGACTTTGGCCTTTAAAAAAAAAAAAAAAAATCGCTTTCCATTTGTTGCCCAGGAAGCAATGAGGAGATGGTGATGGATATGCTTTGCATGTGGATTTTTGTGTTTTCGTTTGGGCAAATGTAACTTATGGCAAACTCAGAAAGGGGGAGGTGGTCCTTTAAGCTGAAAGAAACTTTCGAAACAATGTATGCAGACACAACAAAATCGAATCCAACATTTTCTGACGCTTGATGTAATCGGCTGGCAATTGTTATCATTAAATAAAATTCTCCCCCAAAGTGTCTTTCTCAAGAGTGAAGATCCCATGAGTCACTTTTGGAACCTATTCACCAAAGGTAGCAGGAGACAATACTATTTATGCCAACATCCAGAAAGGTGGTGAGCCACTTGATGATGGTCTATGCCCATGTTTCTTTATCCTGTGGAAGAGAAAACAGTTGTCCACGATATCGATGTTCCTCTTGGGTTCCGTGTACAGACCCGTCCGGTAACAAATGTGTGTGGTTTCTGTGAGTGGCCGACAAATCTCTTACCATCCTTTCCTTTTGAGTTTGGTTTAATGGAGTTTTTTTTTTTTTTTTTTTTTTTTGCGAGTGTCAAAAGACGTCCAGTTCTTCCCTCCCTTTCAGAAATATGAAAGTGAATATTTGGAAGAGCTGCTGTTGGAAAGATGTGTCGTGTCCCCCGTGAAAGTGAGTGGGTGTCCGTCTGTGCCCCGAATACCACATACTAGTATGCAGAGGCAGGGGCGGCCAGCTGGCCCCACGTCGCTGTGCTTTATGGCCCCGACCTGCCCCACGCTCCTGTCGCAAGCAGCACTTGCCGCTTCCCTGCCCCATACTCTGTGTCACTGTTGTGCACTCGCCACTCAGTGAATAAAGTGTGTGCTTTATTCTGTTCATAAATGCCTCCACGCCGTGTTGCCTTTCTTGCTCCCCTGCTCCCTTGAAAGGTCTGTCCCATTTGAACAAGTACCAGCCTGACTTATGACCAGAACAAAATCAGAATACCAAAGCTTTAGGAATGCATTTTTGTCACATAGGAAGGCCGTTTTGGGGGGGGGGGGGGGGGGTGGGAAATGCAACGAATAGCAATGGTGTGTTCCAGGACAGTCCAGGAATCCAGACCGGATTGGCCAAGTCGACTAAAGGAAAAATATTGAAAAGAGCTTTGGGGCTGTGCTGGTCTACCTGGTATTTGGTTTTGTGACAAAGAACAGTGACAGTCTCATCATCTGGACAAGAAGGGGGATTGATGAACCTTGAGGACAAGAGCTTCTGAACTAGTGTGAGTGGTTCACCATTTACTAAGAAACTGCAGTGCATTGGTAGAAGCCCATCTTTCAAAGCACCGACTTTAAGTGAAGAAAGTCTTCTAGATTTTGATTTACTTGTTCTCACTGCCACAATTTTGGGCTCACTGGAAAATACAAGGATGTATGTAGACTCGAGATGCCCTATTCTGACCATAGCCATTCTACTGTGGGTCTGTCAAGCCTGTTGTCTTAGTCAACTCAGGCTGCTATTAACAGAGTTCCATAGACTGGGTGGCTGGAACAGTAAACATTCATTTCATACAGTTCTGGAGGCTGGGAAGTCCAAGATCCAGGCAGATCTGGTGTCTGGTGAGAATCTGCTTAGGTCTGTAGATGGCCATCTCTGGTTGTGTCCCCACATGGCAGGGAGAGAGGAAGCAAGCTCTCATGTCCCTTCTTATAAGGGTGCCAATCCAGGACACCTGGGTGACTCGGTCAGTTGAGCGTCGACTTCGGCTTGGGTCATGATCTCGAAGTTCACGAGTTTGAGCCCCACCTTGGGCTCTGTGCTGACAGCTCAGAGCCTGGAGCTTGCTTCTGATTCTGTGTCTCTCTCTCTCTCTGCCCCTCCCCCACTTGTGCTCTGTCTCTCTCTCTCTCAAAAATAAAAACATTAAAAAAAATAAGAAGAATGCTAATCCTATCATGAGGGCTCTGTGCTCGTGATCTAATTACCCAAGGCCCCGCCTCCTGAGGCCATGCCATCTGGGATTAGGACTTCAGTGTATAAATTCGTGGAGAGCCACGGCGGGGGGGGGGGGGGGGGGACACAAACGTGCCACCCGTAACACCTGTGCAGGGGCCAGTCACCCTAGCATTCACGCGGACCCTCATCACCAAGCTGGAAACCGAGACTGTGCTCCAGACAGTTGGTACCTTGAGTGTACTAGTGCAGAAAACAGGTCAGGAGGTCCAGCTTGAGGTCTGTGTTCTGGTCGCTTCTGTTTCCACCTGCACCGGCATCACCTCTCTGGGCTGATTACCACAGCCAGCGTTTACCTGCAGCCCTTATCTTGAGCTCTCTGTGGCTTTTGCCACTGTGATCACCATTGCATTGAAGACCGACTCCCTGTGTCGCGTCAGCGGTTAGCCCTCACACGCTGACAGCCAAGTTCACAGCCTATGCCGGGAGTCCAGGGCCTCTCGTAATGGCACTTGCCTCGCCCCGCCCACTGCTCAGCTTTTCCTCCCACGATGCCCCGCCTTCGAATCTTGCCTTCCGGCTCTCCCAAACCTCTGCAGTTTCCCTGAACACACCATGCTCTCTCCTACCTCTGCAGCCTTGACAATGGCTTTCATTGTCAACGTCCAATTCTTCAAGGAGGTAGAGAGCAGGAGGATCTGGCCCCAGGAACGAGAGGTAATGGCAACATGAACTATTTGAGATCAGTCGTCCATAGCTCCTTGGAGTTGCCTGTGGGAATTTCCCAGGGCTCCGTTTGCCCTGAGTTCACACCCTCTCTAAGAACCTCCTTGATGGGCCCAGCCCAACCTGCCCCAGAAAATTCTTCTCGGGCCTATGGTTGAACATCATGTGTGACGCTGTTCGAACGCTGCCTAGTACTATGAGCTTCGCATGTGTCTCTGCTCTTCAGGTCAACTGTAATGAGGCCTCTGTATTGAGTGCCAGGGTTTAAGTTAACCGAATTTCTCATGTCCGGCCTAAAAGACAGATCACTGTGGCTCTACCATACAGGTGAGGAGAGCAAACTCAGTCCGTGGCTAATGAAACATTCTTGATCACCAGCCAGTAAGGGGCAAAACTGGGATTCCTGAGGCCCGTCTTCAAATCCCACACTGTTTGCTTCCATCTCCATGACCTCCCGAAGGCAAGGACTGCGTCTCCCACATTCTAAATCCCCCGGGGCACATTGCACGGAGGAGGGTCTCCCTGTGAGACCAGCCAGTTCCCTCCAGTAGGCTGTGAGCCCCAGCACCGCCCGCCAAGGTGCTGTTATGAGCAATGGTTGGGAGGTGCTCACTAGCTCTGTATCTTAAAGCCAATTATTTAGACTCCCTAGGCCTCAACTTGTTCATCTGTAAAATGGACTGAATACTAGCACCCATCAGAAGATCATTGCTACATTATTCCTCGCACGTCGAGCACTGCACAGCACTCAGGACGTAGTAATTACTCAAAAACAGTGGTCTTTGTTAAGAGCAGTCACCCACTTCGATTTCAAGACCCCCATACACTCTGAGCCTCAGTTTCCTCATCAATAAATTAGGAGTGAATACTTGCTCTCTGGCTACGTTCTGGGCTTGTTAGTCTCAGGCACAGGAAAGCATTGTATCGATAGGTGATATTGGCTATGGAGAGTTTCTAGGTACTACTTTAAATAGTTCAATCGTTCAAGAAGTTAGTTTTTGTTCTGGGCTTTTTCTCCCCCAGCCTTTATATGAATACTGCAGCATGAAAGCAAGCCCACAACTTCTTTTATATGCTTCAAAAACAGCCCTCTCTTTGTCCAATAATAGTCTAAGATTGAGATCCTCTGAAGATGTGCCAAGGCATCGTAACAACAGAAAGGATTACACGGCAGTTAAGTGCAGGCTATGGGGTCAAACTGTCTGGGTTTGAGTTCCAGCTCCACCAATAAACATAAGCTTTTATTAATAAAGTTGCTGCCGTGTAATAAAGACCTTTATGTGCCCAGTCCCAAGCTAAGTGTATTATGTGGTTTATTCCAGGCTGCTCTTTACCTTCCCCTGCCACCCTCGCTCCCCAACTCCCCAGTTTCAAGTTCAGCGTGTAGGCAAGTGTCCTGCAGAGAAAGGCTCAGGGGCCCCACAGGCACCGTGGCCAGCCAGGGTGGTAGGTGCTCAACGTAGAAGCATCCGAAGATGTCAGCTCAGGACTCAGCTCCTCCCGAGGGGTTTCATAGCTGTTGGGCCCCAGTGTTTCCTCGGTCAGGACAATTCTCTTCAGCTACCTGAGGGATGCTTAGAAACTCCACCTGCAGAAGAGCAGAGACTCGTTTTCATGAAAGATGGCTTTGTTTCCGGAAAGATCTTTCTGTTTTACTTCAAAACAACCAAGGCAGCAAAGGCTGAGCTGCCAGTCCTTCCAGTGTTTGGGCATACTTCCTCAGTTCCAGAAAGCCACCGGTCCTCCTCGGCCCCTCCTGCCCATCACTGGAAGGGGGGGGGGGGGTCTCCTCCCTACAGGCCAGCCTTGCCTGGGTGTGCCTCCAGCCCTGCCCTGTTGGACGTGCTCATTGTTGGCCGGAAAGCCCTGGGAAGGGTGGAGACTTGGTGCTGGCAGCTTTTGAGAAAGCCCAGGGTGGTCAGAGGACCGGTGCCCAAAGCTTCTGGGAATCCCAACCCCAGGCTTGAGAACCTACCTCCACACCCTAGATTTCCTTCTCCCCCACGGTAGGCCAGGACTCTGACAAAAACTCAGAGCCTTCTCCCTTTTCACTTCTACAGCCTTCAGGGGTGGGCTGTAATGAGTCAGGCCCCTGGAGGAGGGTGTAGTATGTCTACATTTATTTTACTTTCTCATCTCAACTGGATAAAAATGCTCTCCGGGGCCCACCATTGTACTAAGCACAATGGCAGCCCCTGGAGAGGGTTTTCCGTATTTATTTGTGCTGTCCCCCTGTGGCTGTCTCTTACCTCAGCCCTTCCCCTCAGCTAAAAAGAAAAGTTGGCTTGGGAAAACCTCTCCTCCAAAGCAGAGGCAGTTTCTGCTTTGCCCACAGCATGTTTTAGTGGCGGGACCTCCCAGAACATCCCAAAGGGCAAAGACTTGGGTGGCTTCCAGACACAGACCTAGGGAATCTAGCTCAAGTGCACGTGAGTCCAGATGATAAGGAAAGGACGGATGGTGGCAGCAGCAGACATTTGGTGAAGGCCTTTGGAACTCCTGAGTACTTTGTGTAGAGCATTTCACTTAATCTGTGGAGGTAAACCCAAGACTCTGGCAGGTGGGTAGGCCTCTCACCCCTCCCATCAAGTCCAAAAGCTACATTTCTCTGAAGGCTGCCATCGTTCTCTGGGGTGTCCACGTTGGCACACGCGACTTTCTGACGATTTGTCAAAAGGACCATCTTTGCAAAGACAGACACCAGCCTCTCTCCGCAAAGTGGAGCCTGGCCATGAACAACATTTTGTTCTACACCGGACAGATGTTGGCACAGAAAAGAGTATACGTCCTTCCATTCCTGCTCTTGTCTCGGAACATACTTTTCTTAATGAAAGCGAGAAAATATTCGTGGCAGTGACTTCCCATCAGATAGGAGCAAAAATCAGCTGGATTCTCCTGGGGATTTTTGTTGTTGTTGTTTTCATTTTTGTTTTAATAGAACAATTACTTCTTCCCACAAAAACAAGGTGTTGCAGGCAACTCAGAGTAAAACGCTGATATGTCTTAATCATAATCAAATGCCTTCCACCAGGTGCACACTTTTACATGCATTTCCAGTGATTCCCCACCAGCAATCCGGCTAAGGGTTAACCTTGGATACACAGATCAGAGGTTGCCTGGTTTGCCCAGGCTCTCGGGTGGGGGGAGGAGCCAAGAAGGTTGGACCCAGGTCTAACTGCAAAGCTCATGCTTCAGTCCACAAGGAGATTTCTGATTCCATAGTTCTAGGGTGGGAGCTGGGAAGCTGTATCTTTAAACCAAATTGAAAAGCCTCTGTGCAATTTGTTTTCAATGTTTATTTATTTTTTGTAGGAGAGAGAAACAGAGTGTGAGTGGGGGAGGGGCATAGAGAAAGAGACACAGCTGTCAGCCCAGAGCCCAACATGGGGCTTGAACCCACAAACCGTGGGATCATGACCTGAGCCGAAGTCAGACGCTTAACCAACTGAGTGACCCAGGCGTCCCCCATATGATTCTGATGATCAACCAGCTTTGGGAACACCCTGCCTCACATGGCGGCATAGTCTCAGGTCAAGATCGGAGCTGGTCTATGACTAAAGGAGCATCTATCACCAGTCTTTGTTACTCATTGTCACCCTAATTCATGGAACCAGCAGTCAGACGAGGCCTGGAAGTTTGCCCTTACAGAGAGGCAGACAGTCCCTGGTGGCCTCCCACAGAGTCCCCAAGTCATCCACATCCCAGTCCTCTGAACAGATTACATCAGAACCGGCTCAGATGTCGCCTCATTTGCAAGGAGATTAAGGAGGCTGAAAGAAGACTGAAAGAAGCATGAGATGGGAGGGAAGCAGTCAGACTCACTTGTGCTCAAAGGGAAAACAATCCACTGTCATCCATTCTCCTTTCTCCACTCACAACTTTAAGAAACCTCTGAATGTTGAAAAAATGACCTAGAAATCCTGTTACTGTAACCAGAAGACGTATTTTTTTTTCCCCAGTGTGCGCACTGTTTCTTCAGCCTATTGTGTGCTAGGGAGAGAGTGGAAAGAACTCCACTCTTAAATTTTCTATCGAGATAGTCACTTCGAGAAATTTAGTAACTCTCTTCAGGACCTGGCTGGAGTGGAAATAAGAACCAGGAAACCAGGAGTTGTGATTACAGATTCTTCTTTTACATGAAAGCACTTGTAAGTATGTATGTGTATATGTATGGTCTATATTTCAAGTCATCTCTATGCCCAGCATGAGGCTTGAACTCATGACCCCGATATCAAGAGTTACATGTTCTACCAACTGAGCCCGCCAGGTGCCCCTGGTTGTTTTCATTTTTGAACCCTAACATATGAAAGCATTTATCGTGGGTTGAACTAGTGACCCCTACCCCCAGAAGATATGTCCACCCAGAACCTCAGAATATGCCCTTATTTGGAATAAAGGTCTTGGCAGATGTAATGAAGAGGATCTGGAGATGAGATCACTCTAGCTTCAGGTGAGCCCTAACTCTGACGATGAGGATCCTTATAAGACTGAAAAGAAGACACAGGTACATGCAGAGAAGAAGCCCATGTGAGGACAGAGGCCTAGATTCCAGCTGTGTGGCCACACGCTGAGGAATCCAGGAGCCACCAGAAGCTGGAAGAGGCAAGAAGAATCTTCCAAAGGATTTAGTGGGAGCACGGCCCTACCTACACCTTGATTTTGGACTTTTGGACTCTAGAACCGTGTAAGAGAATAAATGTGAATCTGCGACCCTTGACCAGAGAAGTTTCCTTCCCTCTTCCCCATGTAGCCAAAAAGTGGATGGCACATGAAAACTCTTTCGTGTTGGGGGCATAAAAGTGCAACGAGTGGGGCAATAGAGGGAAAACTGGTGAGAAGTGGCCCTGAAAGCCGGGCCCTTATCGCTCCACTTTTAGGGCCCACACATTATTTCCGTATCCATTGTTACTTTCTACCTGTCAGTATTTCAGATTTTAAAAACGTCCTATCAGGGCACTTTGGTTGGTCGTACAACTTCGTATTCCTGGTTTCTGGGTAATGTGATAAACACTGCTGTAAGAAGGTCACCTAGGATGAAATAACTTCCTGGAGGTCTGAGCCACCGGGAGGTGTTCAAGTACCTGGCACATAGTAGGTGCCCAATGCAGTCAGTGCTTGTTGAAGGACTAGAAATGATTTTACTAGTTGTGCTAATTTTCCTGAATTCTCAATGGCTTAAACAGCCCTAAAGCCATCCTAATATCTCATTTTAAAATTCCAATAACAGGGGCACCTGGGTGGCTCAGTCGGTTAAGCATCCGACTTCGGCTCAGGTCATGATCTCACAGTTCACGAGTTCGAGCCCTGCGTCAGGCTCTGTGCTGACAGCTCAGAGCCTGGAGCCCGTTTCAGATTCTGTGTCTCCCTCTCTCTCTGCCCCTCCCCTGCTCATGCTCTGTCTCTCTCTCAAAAATTAAAAACAATTTTTTTTAAATTTAAATATATAATAAAATAAAGTTTCAGTAACATTGGGGTGCCTAGGTGGCTCAGTGGGTTAAGCATCTGACTCTTGATTTCGTCTCATGTCATGATCCCAGGATGAGATCGAACCTCGCCTTGGGGTCTCTGCTGAGCATGGAGCTCGATTAGGATTCTCTCTCCCTCTCCCTCTCTCCACCACTTGTGCTCCAAATATATATATTTATATATATATAATTATATATATATA
>NC_064818.1:69009831-69026979 GCF_023721935.1 Panthera uncia | reverse complement strand
TTATATATATAAATTTATATAAATATATATAAATATATTAAAATTTATATATAAAATTTATATATATATATATAATTTCAGTGACATCTATTGAGTATCTAAAGTGAGAGATACAATGCTTGGTGTTGTGGAAAATATGAACTTGAATAAAATCAGGGGCGGGACGAGGGTGAGTCACTTAAGCAGCCGGACTCACAGCTTAAGAAGGGCTTCCTCTCAGGGTCATGCACCGGCCACCCGAGAAGACTCAATCCCTCCCATCCATAAGCTTAAAGCTGGAGAGCAACATAGAGGAGTAAACCGTAGCTTAGATTTGGGACCTAGAGCAGATGAAAAGTTCACAAGATATAAAAAAAGAAATAAAACTGACCAAAGACCTAAACCTATAAAATTTCTGGGAGAAAATTTTCGCGACCCCGAGTTAAGCCAAAAAAAACCTCTTAGATGTGACATCAAAAGCATGATGCATAAAAGCTTAAAAAGTAATAAATTGGTCTTAATCAAAATTAGGAACTTCTGGCCCATCACATATTTTGCCCTCCTACCCTTTTGCATATATCAATGAGTCTGAGCCACCTTTTCCAAGGAAGAACCAATGTGTGTGTGTGTGTGGGGGGGGGCGGGGAATTAAAAACTTGTGCTCTTGGAAAGATGTCCTAAAGAGAATGAAATTACAAGCCTCAGGTGGGAAAAAAAAAAAAAAAAAAAAAAAAAAACTTGCAAATCACATATCTGATAAAGGACTGGAATCCAGACTGGAATTGAGAATTCTTAATACCACGCACTGGTGGGGATACAGAGCAGCCGGGATCCCCTCACACACTGCTGGCAGGGATGTAAAATGATACAACCACTTTGGAAAATAGTTTGACAGCTTCCTATGAAGTTATACAATTATCACATGACCCCCAAGTCCCACTGTATTTGTCCAAGTAAAAACCAAATGTCTTGCTTCACATAAAAACTTGTACATCAGTATTTACACTGACTTAATTCAAACTGCCAAACCTGGAAACACCCCAAATGTTCCTTAACTGGGAAATGGATAAGCAAGCGATAGTTCATCCGTACGTGGACTAATACTCAGCGATAGAAGGGAATAAGCCACCTGCAAAAACATGGGTGAAGTGCAAATGCGTTATGCCAAGTGAAAGAAAAGCCAGAATCATAAAAGCTGCATAACACATGATTAGATCGGTATGATACTCTGGAAAAGGCAAAGCTGTAAGAACAAAAAAAAAAAAACAAAAAAACCCCACAAATCAGACATTTTCAGGAAACAGGGGAGGGGAAGGGTTGACTACAAAGGGGCACATGGAAATTTGGGGAGTGGTAAAATGTTCTGCATCTTAACTGTGGTGGTGGTTACCTGACTGTAGACATTTGTCAAAACTCACAGAACAGGGGGCACCTCGTTAGCTCAGTCGGTAGAGCATGTGACTCAATCTCAGGGTCGTGAGTTCAAGCCCCATATTGGGCGTGGAGCCTACTTAAAATCAATCCTCACAGAACTGTACCCCAAAAAGGGTGAACTTTGCCGTATATAAATGATAACTTAATTTTTTTAATTAAAAAAAAAAAGACGGAAAAGCAGTTCAAGTCAACAAGTGTTCATTGACAATAATATTGTCTTGGGATCTGGGAGATGTTATAAAAGAGATGTGATCCACATCCAATCGTGAGAGGCTGAGAGCCTTGCTCTAAAGTAGGCATTATGCTAAGCTCTTGAAATAAAATAGTGAGCAAACAGATATTGATCTAATAATCCCACAAATGGAAGTGGAGGGGTACGAATGCGTGAAGAACTGATTAATTTCCGATTGATTCTAGAAGGTCAGCAAAGGCTTCTCTGGGGAACGCTTCTCTCTGGGTTGCTTGAACTGGACAGAGGCGGCAGTGGGGTAGAGGCTAGGGGAGCTGAGGGCGGTGCAAAGGATGGCTGGTAAGTTTCTGGATTGCGCAACAAGATAGATGGCAGAACGGGTCGTGTACTTTGGAGAAGGAGCAGATTTGGGGCAGGGAGGAAGACCACGAATTCAGCGTATGAACAAGAGGCTGCAGGAAACACCTGATTAAGAGCAAAACTATGCAGTGGGCCCAACAGAAATGAAAACGTGTGTCCACAGAAACACTTGTACATCAATGTTTATAACGGCATTATTCATAATAGACAAAGAGTGGAAACAAATGTCCATCAACTGATGAATGGATAAATAAAATGCGAGCTATCCATACAATGGAGTATTATTTGGCAACGTAAAGGAATGGAGTACTGATACGTTTCACCACGTGGGTGAACTTGAAAACATAATGCTAAGTGAAAGAAGCCAGACACGAAAGACCATGGAATGGAATGGTCTTTAGGAATATTGTATTATATGACATTTCCAGGATAGGCAAATCTATTGAGTCAGGAAATAGATTAGAGGTTGCCTAAGGCTGGGGACACGGGGAGAATACAGGGACTGCTAATGGATATGAGCGTTCTTTTCAGAGCGATGAAGACTTTTGAATGATTAATGGTAGTGATGGTTGCACAACTCTGTTAATATATTTTTTTAATTTTTTTAACGCTTATTTATTATTGAGAAACAGAGAGAGAGCGTGAGCATGGGAGGGGCAGAGAGAGGGGGAGACACAGAATCTGAAGCAGGCTCTAGGCTGCGAGCTGTCAGCACAGAGCCGACGCGGGTTTCAAACTCACAAACCGCGAGATCATGACCTGGGCCGAAGTCGGGCACTTAACTGAGCCACCCGGGCGCCCCGTAACTCTGTTAATATTTTCAAAACCACTAAGTTGTATACTTTAAATGAGTGACTTGTATGGCATGACAATTATAGCTCAATAAAACTGTCCTTTAAAAAGGAAGAAAGATATGTAAAGATATTTGAGATGCTCTATTTAGAATCTTGAAATCTAGAAACATCCCTTCATGGAAGAATGGTTATAGAAATTATGACATCTCAAGATGTAATGGACAAAACAATCAAAAACACATCCAATGACAAAGAAGGGCAATTAATTTGGAAAGATGTAAATAAAGTTTATTTTATTGTAAACAACAAAATCTATGCAGTGGAGAAAGGTGCAATCGATTTGGAGGAGATCGAGATCCAGCCACGTGTCAGCCAGAGATGAACAAAGGGGAGGATATTGGCAAAGGTGGAAACCAGGAGCAAGGCCAGGGCGTGTCCAGAGCTCTGACGTGAAAGGCTCAGGAGAGGCTGTGTTGGCTTTTTCCCTGACGGAGAATGGGCTAGAAGCTCAGGCAGGTGGCAGGTACATATATGGCTTAGGGTGAGGGGTGCTGAATTTGATCCTCTGCGCACGGAGGAAGGTGTTAGACAAGCAGATTTCTAAGCTCTTAGCTCTTTCTTCCACCTGTTCCTTCACCACCACCCTCAAGAACTGAGCACTTCTGAAGGCACCCACTACCGTTCTTTGAGCACTCACTCAATGCCAAGTATGTTGTGCGCTTCATCCCGCAGCATCCTTACAACGTGTGTATGAAGTAGGTATTATCATTCCCATCTTACACATGAAGAACCACGCCCAGTGGTGTCCAGATCATAAATGATGGCGCTGGGACTGGAACCCGGACACTCCAGTCTTCAGCCGGAAGGACATGTGTTTTGTTGTTCAGGTAGTCTCCACGCCCAAGTGTGGGGCTTGAACTCACAATCCCATGATCATGAGTCTCAAGCTCTACCAACTGGGCCAGCTAAGCACCCTTAAGTCATGTTGGAATCAAGACAGGACCCTGCTTGGGAAAACCTCTCTCATAGCTTCCCAAGCTGTCCCACCTGTACAGCACCCTCTGGAGGATGCCCATGTGTTGACCAGACCAGGGATTCTAGGGCAGGCTTGGTGTTCCCAGTTTGATTCGAGGGCTTGATTTGTTGGAACCAAGCAATAATAGTTGTGTGCGGTAAGATTGGGATGCTACCCATAGCCCTCAATCCACGAGTCAAACACACTTGCAACTTCGTTCTCTGAAAGCTCCGCGTGGCCACATCTTTATGTGTTAACAGGTTCCTCTTTTTTTCTGAGGAAACTGCTCTTCAAATGCATTAGTAATAACAATAATGATTAATAATAAAAGATCGCTGTTCTTTGCCATCTAGGACTTGTCTGTTCTTGGCTCCGAACTCCACACCACAATCCCTTCTGCTCTGGGACTTTCCATAAACATTACTTGAGTTACACTTAAAATTCTAATCGAGTGACGGGGCGAGATCCCCAGACACTGCATGATTGTAGTGGCCTGATTTCAAGTGTCCTGCCCGAGGTTCCTCTACAAAGGATTCCCATTTACATTCTCTCAGTTGTTTCTGCCAGGAGAAATTGTGGCTACCTGAGGCCGTTTCCAAAAGGATGTCGGGAAGCTGCATTACAATGATCCTCTTCTCTCTCCTGGCCTCTTTGTCTTTTCCCCCTCCCTCTCCCTTAAGTATTTTGATCATGAAAGAAAAACAAGTTACCTCTGTGTGATCCAGCAGGAGCACTGAAGCGAACTCCTTGTAACACGGCGTTCAAAATACTCAGAGACCGGCCGTGACCCCAGGTTGCAAGATGAACCCGCCTTGACGATTTTCCAGGATTTACCAGCGTAAGCGCGTCTGCACCCTTTATTGTGGGCCCCATAAGACGGCAAAGCAAGGTGCAGCCATCAGGAGAGAAAGGGAAACACCATTTCCTCAGTTCAGCTGACTGTGGGAAAGAAAAGAGCAGCTTCTTTAATACGTGGCTCTTCCATTTGTGGATTTGTGGTCCTGGCCCAGTGGCTTCGGGGCACCCGGGGGGCTTGGTGGAAATGCAGAAAGCTGGAAAACAAACAAAGATTTAAATTTGAAAGTGAAAAAAAGAGAAATGCAGAATTTCTGGTCCCACCCCAGACTTGCTGAATCAGAATATGAATGTTAACAGGATCCCCAGGTGAGCCCTATGTTAATGTTTGAAAGCACAGGCTTAGTACTATAAAGAAAACCACAGATCCAAAATGGACTCGCGGACATTAAGGCCTCGCATCGGCAAACCAAGACTTGATAACTAACCTAACTGCAGTGTCACCACCACCCCCCTCCCCCAGGAATGTAACCTTTAACCAATCAGCATGGAATTTCCTGGTCAGCTTTAGGAAATTTACTGATAGACCCCTTCCTCTCCCCTTAGGAGGGCGACCTTGCCTAAAACAATACATTCTTTGCTAATAATTTCCTTTTTTTCACTCCCTCTCTGCCGTTAAAACCTTTCTTTTTCTACAGCTCAACAGACCTCCTTTCTGTTTGCTAGATGGGATGCTGCCCGATTCGCGAATGGTTCAATAAAGCCAATTTAATCCTTTAAATTATTCAGTTGAATTTTTTTGTTTAACAGTAGATTAGGCTCTTTTGCCAGGAACCACGGAGGCTTTGGTTTCCCCTTCGAGGGCCCTTAAGGGCTTTGTGCACTTTATTATCCAACAAAGCACCTGGTACCAGCTCACTGGGGAGTGCAGCCCTGAGTGGGTGAGCCGGTAGAGGGTAGGTGGTTGAAGTCATAACATCAATTCCAATCCTTGGCACCGACTAGGGCCCTTCTGCATGTAGAGTGATTGCAGAAACAACGATAGCCCTGTTTGAGGTGAATATAATTTTTGTTCCACTTGACTGAGAGGAAAGTGGGGTCCAGACAGGTTAAGTAAGCGGCACAAGGTCACCCAGCTAGAACAGGATGGAGGGGAGAGTCTGGCCAGAGCCTATAGTCCGGTGTTTCTCACCACATTTATTACCACCTCCCTCCAGGAGCCTTTTTTAAGCATTTTGTCCTAATTGCTGCCGGTGACATTGTGCTTCATAATAAGAAATTGATCTTTGGTCTGGATCCTGTTTCTGGCAGCAATCTCCTAAATCCCTTGGAATCTCCTACGTGATAAGAGCAATCAAGGTGTCCAGATCCATAATAGGCCTCTTTCAACCACACCTGAGTTCACGTTAACATAGTGACTTTGGGAAAGCATCTGAGGATGGGCTGGTTGCCAAGGGAACCAACCTGTGATTGGAGGCTCGGAACTTTCAGTCCCACCCTCCTGAACTCTGGGGAGAGAAGCGGGGCTGGACGTGGAATCAATCACCAGCGACCGGTGATTTAATCAACTTTGCCTACGGAACGAGGTCTCCATTAAAACCCCAAAGGAGCGATTTCTCCGAGCTTCCAGGTCAGTGAAGACTTGGGGAGAGTGGCCGGAGGGGGGCATGGAGCTCCCATGCCTTCCTTTCCCAAACCGTGCCCTGTGTATCTCTTCCTTATGGTTGCTCCTGAATTACGTCCTTTTATGATAAAGCAGTAATCTAGTAAGCAAAATGTATCTCTAAGCTCTGTGAGCTGCTCTAGCAAAGTAATCAGACCTGAGGAGGTTGGTCAGAAGCACAGGTGACAGCCTGGTCTTGGGTTTGGCATCTGAAGGGGGACTAGGGCTCGGACAGTCTTGCAGGCCTGAGCCTTTAACCTGTGGGATCTGATGCTGTCTCCAGAGAGATATTGTCAGAATGGAGGTGAATTGTAGGACCCCCAGCTGGTATCTGAGAATTACTTGGTGGGGCTGGGAACCCCCCTCACCCCATACACATTGTAATTGGTGGCCAGGATCTTACTCCTCCAAGAGATTTTAATGCCACGGACATACTGTATTGTTTATATTCTCCCTGTGTGTGTGTTTATGTACGTTTTTTTTTTCACTCTCCCTGAAGAACCAACTTTTGTCCCCTTGGGGATACGATCACTCCCATGGAAAATGCTTCCATTTTTTTTTTTAAAACATTTATTTATTTTTGAGAGAGACAGAGACTGTGCGAGCTGGGGAGGGGCAGAAAGAGAGGGAGACACAGAATCCAAAGCAGGCTCCAGGCTCTGAGCTGTCAGCACAGAGCCCCATGTGGGACTCGAACTCATGAACTGCGAGATCATGACCTGAGCCGAAGTCGGAGGCTTAACCAACTGAGCCACCCAGACGCCCCTTGCTTCCATTTTTTATGAATAACTTGCGGACACTTACTATGTGCTAAGCTGTCCTCATAGTAGGTGTGTAGTCTTTGGGGCCCTAGAAAGGCTGGTTTTGAGCAAAAGAACAGGGTTAGGGGTCTTGGCCAGATGCAGTAACATCTCCCGTCATGGAGAGCCTGGGTTTACCCTGAGCACAGTGACTGCTACAGGAAGAGCCCCGGACTGGGTGAATCAGAAGACCGGAAGTCCTGCCCCAGTTCTGCCACTACCTGTTCCCATGGCTCTGGGTCAGTCATTCCATCTCTCAGCACCTCTGTTTCCAGACTTGAAACTGAGGGGTTTGGACTGAATTGGCACTTTTAAAGAAAAATCATGCCATGACTCCAAGGGGAGGCAGATCCGTGAGCTGGAAATAGCACACAGGACCTATGCTTCCCATCACCCCATGCCTTCCAGAGCTTTCCACCTCACCCCTGCCTGCCCCAGGGGCTGCTTGGCCAGGAACCTCAATTTTCCTTGGATACTAATAAAATCTTGTTTTGAACATAGTCGGTAATATTGTAATAATGTTGTACGGTGACAGGTGGTGACTCCACTTCTCATGGGGAGCATGAGTAATGTGTAGAATTGTTGACTCACTAAGCTGTACACCTGAGGCTAATATAACATTGTTTGTCAACTATATTTCCATTTTTTAAAATCTTGTTCCTGCAAGATTGGGTCAATCCCTAAATAATTCTTCCCCTTTCCACCCTTTCTCCCAGTCAATGACTTTGGGGAAGAGACATCAGTTTCCACTCCATCCATCCAACCGCCCGAAAGGGACCCAAGAGGAGCATGTCAAGGAGCTGGAAGAGGTAGCAGCCGGGCATGGCAAACAGGAGGCAGCGGTGGTTCTGACCCTCAGAATGAGGGTTGGAGGAAGCCCAGCCATGCTGGATGGACAAGGACTAAGGCTGGGCTGCTCTGGCCTGTTGAGGCACCCAGGCAGCCTCAAGAGACCCGGGGTGGGGTGGGGGGGAGCCAACCTGGCTGTCAGCTCAGCACCGGGGAGGCACCCAGGGCAGAGAGGCCCATGGCTCAGTGTGAGCGGCTGCCAGCTTGCAGCGGGGGTCCATGGACCCACCACAAACCTATAAACCAAAACACCCGAGGCTTGCCAGCCCTGACGGGCTACCAAGGGGCCTTTACTGAGCTCCTGCTCACGTGATCCTAGAGTCTATTTGGAGAGATAAGACCTAAAACGATGGCCATTATTTTCTGTTATTAAATGAGAAACAACTCTTAGGGGAAAGTGTTGCAGGACTGTGAGAATCCTTTCAATTCTCTGATCCTTTCAAGACGTTCTGGGAAGCCTTGATGGAGGAGAAAGACGTCTGGGTTGGGCCCGGAAGGACCCGCTGGGACTCTGCCCAGGTAGGGAAGGGCATTCCGGAAGGGGAAAACAGGAAGCGCTTTCTGCTTCCAGGCATGAATGAATGATTCCTCTCCAAGGTCTTGTCTGGGGGTCCGTGGAGCCGGTGGGGCTGCCAGATCTGGTCCGGCTGCATTTCTGCCTGAGCCTCCTCTGGGAAGTGGTGATCTGAGCAATCTCAAGAAAAGTCAGCAAAGACAATCAAGGAAGATTCAGACCCTGGCAACCGCCCAGAGGCTAGAATGCTGGCAAACTGCAGGAGCACTGTATGACTCACTCAGGATGACACCGGCTTGTACTCCCCCAGGGAGCACAGGCAGCTAGCTGAGCCCTGGGGAGAAGCATTTGGAAGAACAGCTCTTGCTGGAGACTGTGTTTGGGCTCTGATGCCACCCACCCGCTGCGGGGACCCTTGGGCAGGCGCTGGCATCTCTCTGGGTCGCTGCATCCTTAACATCAGGTCACACGGTTGGATTCGCTATTGGTCCCAAGTTTCCAAACAGCTCTGAAATCTTCTACATGGATGGATTCAGGATCATGGCAGAAAATGGGAGGCAAAGAGCCTGGAGGTAGGCTGGGGAAGTGTTAGGCAGAGACAAAAGGGAAATGGGCCAAGACAAAGAACAGGGCTGCGTTTGTCCATGGAGTTACAGAGCCTCTGATCCGGGTGAGAAGATGACTGGGGAACCGGTGCTTTTGCTCTCCCTGACCCCAGCTGACTGGAGAGAAGCCCCGACAGAGCACTGCAGACTCCTACATGTTAACTAAGATGTGTGATTTGGGGAGGAAGGTGAGAAAGGTGATGAGGGAGCCGATCCTTGGTCCCTCCCGGAGAGTGGGGAGACACATCAGCATCTGGAGGGTGGTGGGAGCAGCGGTAACATTGGTGGGATTTTCTAGAGTGGGAGAGAAAAGGTGGGAGCTAGTTAGCAGTGCAGAGCTTTGAGAAGAGAGCACAGCCTTTGTACAGAGTTAGGAAACGCAGCAGCCCTGCCCTTCCATGGTCCTGGGGACCAAGGAGGGGACAGGACACTCAGGCCACAGGAGGGGAACCCGCTGGAGCCTTTGACTCTGGGCTGTGAGCGCCTGCCCCACTGTAGCCCAGACAAGCATACTCATTCCTGGAATCGCTGTCGTCCCCGTAGGAAATGGGGCATCCCGTGTCCACCGCTCCCCAAACCGACATCCTTGGATGCTTTGATTCAATTATGTAGGTCTTTAGAGCATCACCTTTCATTTACTCTACCTCATAGGAGTATTTTAAGGAAATGTATAAGAGGGGCACTTGGGTGACTCAGTTGGTTAAGCATCCAACTTCAGCTCAGGTCATGATCCCACAGTTTGTGTGTTCGAGCCCCTCATTGGGTTCTGTGCTAACAGCTCAGAGCATGGAGTCTGCTTCAGATTCTGTCTCCCTCTCTCTATGCTCCTCCTCTGCTTATGCTCTCTCTTCTCTGTCTCAAAAATAAACATTAAAAAAAAAAGGAAATGTATAAGATAAATAGCCCCTTTACATAAACTCTATCATTATAGAATAGTGACCAGAATAGACTAGGGGTGTTTGTCTACACTGAAGTTTTTCTAGAGATGCAGCTAAAAGCGATTATTTGTAGACTTCTGACCTTCGACTGTGCCAGCTAGACCTGGGGACATGTGCAGGTGAAGATGCCGGGAGGGGTGACAACGGTGCCCATGTTTCTCTTCCCTGTTGTCCCCCACTGTAGGCTCTGGTGCAGAGCCCAACTCAGAGGGTCGCCCAGGAGCCCCCTCCTCCGGCCTCCTTGTTCTCCTCTCCTCCATCTATCTACTCCCCTTCCTGCCAGCCTTTGTTTTCTTTCTTTAAGCCAAACATTTATTGGTGTTTTTCTGGAGTTTTTCAAACATGCTGGGGGGGCCATCACCTGGGTATTTAATGAACACTTCCATCTTTGAGATCCCGGGCCTCTGTTTCCTCAAGTGGACACTCGGAAAGGATCAGACCCCCACCAGGGGTCCTCACTATATAATATCAAACACACTTGTGTAGCGACCACGCAGATTTAAGAAGTGTTAACTTTATGCTATATTGACTTCAGAGTCTTCAATGGGAAAGAACCCACTAAGATGGGAATAAAAACTGGCAAGCAACAAATGTTGGAGAGAATGGGGAGAAATTGGAACCTTTGTGCACTCCTGGTGGGAATGTAAAAGGGTGCAGCCATTGTGGAAAACCAGGATGGTGATTGCGCAAAAAGTTAAACACAATTACCACGTGACTCAGCAATTCTCCCAGCTATACACCCAAAGGACTTGAAAGTGAGGACCTGAACAGATATTTATACATCAGTGCTCATAACTGCATTATTCCCAGCAGCCAAAAGATCGAAAGAGCGCAAATGTCCATTGATAGATGAATAGGTAAACAACATTGGTATATCCATACAATGAAATATTATTCGCCCTTAAAAAGGAAAGGATTCTGATACATGCTACACCATGCCTGAGTCTTGGACATTACAGGACGTGAAATAAACCAGATGAAAGGTCACATATTGTATATAATTCCATTTATATGAGAGGCACCGGAACTAGCCAAATCCATACAGACAGAAAGTGGATTAGGGGTTACCAGGGCTGGGGTGGGGGGATGGGGAGTTATTATTTAATGGGTAGAGTTTCAGATTGGAACGATAAAAGTGTTCTGGAGGTAGATGGTTCCGATGGTTGCATAACGTGAATGGACTTCATGCTGCTGAACTGTACACTTAAAAGTGGTCTAAATGGTAAATTTTCTGTATATTTTACTGCAACGACAACAAAAAAGAATTAATTCAGCCCTTCAAGGCTTGATTCAAATGGTACCTTCCTCTGGCTCCATCCCACCCCATGCCCAAACACGTCTAATATTTGGTGATGATTTGTTTTATCAAACTGAACCAGAGAAGACGTGTGTGTGTGTGTGTGTGTGTGTGTGTGTGTCCTTTTCGCAAAAGCCCCAAGAGGGAAAAAAAAAGGAAAAGTCACTCATTAATTCATTCAACAGGCATGATGGAGCACGTGCTGTGGGGGGTGCTATGTCAAGCTCAGGGACAGAGGATTAACACAGTACAACTCAGAGGGCTCTGGTAGGAGTAGGGGCAGGACTATGCTGAGGACGGGATGGAGGCTGATGGGGGAGCGGGCCGTCCTCAGAGCGGGTGGCTTTTGAGCTGGCTATTGAAGAGTGACAAGGGACGAAGTAAAGAATAGTTGCTGCCCTGGCTGGTGGCCCTACAGGATTACAAAAGAGAGCCTGGGTGGGGAAGCTGGGTCAGAGATGTCGGTCAAACTCCTCTGGCTCGGGCCCTGCCCAGCAGTGACCTTGGGCAATTACTTAAGGTCTCCACGTGTGAAGTGAGGGACAAGAGTTTCTGCCTGGACCATTGTGAGAATTAAACAGGATAAATGTTGCAAAGCAAGCCTTCACCCCCCTGCCTCACTCACTGCGTCAGCAGGAGAAGCCCCCTTGTGGTTGAAGCAAGCTCTCTGCTGCTAAGAATTTGTTTAGGAATTGCCAGAGAGTCAAGCCTGCTGTTGGGTTGTGTGTCCCTGATACCTTCGGCCACACATCCAAGAAGGCCCTACGCACCCCCACCCCAACTGAGCTCTGTGGGAACACCCCACCTTCTAGACTCCAGGGTAGGGCACTCGATTTGGTTTCGGGGCTGTCTGCATCAGAACAGCCCATTTCAGACCCTCTGGGTCTGGGCTGGGGTCAGTTGTAGCTCCTAGAGGGTTGAGACTGAGTTGGATCCTGGAGACCAGAAGCTCAATGACTCGGGGTATGAATGTGAGCGGCCCATGTGGGGAAGGTGCAAAGCCACTAATGCTGAGGGGTTGAATGGCACCCAGGTTTTGGAGAGAGGGGGAAGCGGTGCCTAAGATTTCTCTTGATGGTTTTATGTAGTGTTTCGGTTTCCTTCTTGGAAATGGCAGTGCATTCCCATTTTAAATTCACTCTGCGTATGTCTCTGATTGATTCGTGTTTGTCTAGAGGCTCTGGGATTTGCCAAGTCTCCATCGATAAACTAGAATGGACTTCGGAAGAGGTAATTAAAGGGCTGGAGCCAGTAGGGGGAAAGGGAGGGGGAATGTGCATGATGGAGATACCAAGCTGCCCGCCCCCCCCCCCCCCCCCCCCCCCCCCCCCCCCCCCGGCCCCAGCCTGCAGAGAGCAGGTGCAGTTAAGGGAAGGGGCTGCAGAAATGGCCACCAAAGGACCTGCTGGGGTAGAGTCCTGTCCGGTTAGAGCCCTGACTGAAGGGTGTGACAAAACACAGGGTTTGGAATGGGAAAACCTGATTTTTGAGTCCTGCTTCGGAACGAGAGAGATTACTTGACTTTATGACTTGACTTTGTGACTTAGGGCCAGGCCCCTAATTTGTGGTCTCATTCGTAGGATGCAGATAGTTTAATCCCTGTCTTTTGTTCTTAGTGACCTCAGCCAGAGCCAGACTGGACCTCAGCCCCTCTGAGAGGGTCACCCCTGACAAAAGCCCCTGCTGACCGGTTAGAGCTGGAATCCGGCCGAGAGTGACTGGCTAGTTTCAGAAGGAGGAGCTGCACAATCAGATTCTCTCTGAGCATTAGAAAGGAAACCGGATACCCCATGACAGTGTCTGTAGACACTGGAGACTGGAGGGTGGGCACCACGTAGGGCCCTTAGCAAGAGGAGGAAAGGGAGGGAGGAAGGGAGAGAGGGAAAAAGAGAACACAAAAAGGTAAGAGCCACCCCCCCCCCCCCGTCCTCCCATCCTGAGACAGATGCATTTCCAGCTTGCAAGTGGCCCGCTGAGCACTATCGTCTGGCCTGTGATGCCCTGCGATGTCCAAATTCTTGCCTCCACCTCCCCTTTTTCTATCTCTTGACTCCCCAAGGGCCCAGCCCCCCTGGAAGAGTGGCTGAGAGAACTGAGTAAACTAATGGATGAATCTGAGAGCTCAGACCCCGGGCTCTAACTCCCCTGCGGGCACCAGGGGCCCTTCACTTTCTGCCCCAACGCCCCAACCTGCTGCTATTTCTGTGTCCAACTGAGGGACACTCATCTTTTGTCCTGCTCGTTGTCCTCCCACCCCCAGTCCGTTGAGAGTCCCTGGCCCACCTTGCTCAGGCTCTGTGCAGGGCCTGGCGGCACCTGGCGCCTAACAGGGCCTCGGGTGGTGTCTGAGGACTGGCCGAGTGCCTGAGTGCTGACACTGTCCACCCGCCCGGAAACCCTGGTCCATCTTGGTGCTTCCTGCTCCCTCACACCCTGTGCTCAGGCCCAGAGCCCTGGCATCACACTTCCTGCATATTTCTGCCCTTGGTCCTCTCCTCCTCAGCCGGGTTTGCAGCGTCCCAGTGACTTAGCAGCGGGCTGGTGCAACCACCTCCTGCACGCCACTTTCCGCTCAGCCTCCCACGGCCCCTGGGGCACCGTCACTTGTCAGTGCTGCCCAGGCCTTTGGTTTGCAGATTACTCTGTCTTTGGGGCCCTCAAGCAGGTCTGTGCCCACCTCTCCAGTCAGTTTCCACTCCTGGCTTCGCCTTTGTGGCTTCAGCGACAGAGAACTGTGGTCCTGAAGTGGCTCACTTCCCCGCCTTTGTCCTCACTGTCCTTTCTGCCTGGAAGGCTGCACTCACTCTGCCTCTCCTGTCACCTCACTAGCTCCAATCCATCTTTGAAGATCCACGCAGCCATCTCCCCCTCCTAGGACCTGCAAGGCTTCTCCAGGCTGGTTCAGCTCCCTCCACTAGGGTTCCCAGAATCCCTTGTGCCTTATCAGAGCATCTACCTGGCCCGGTATTGACCCTGTTCACCTGGCTGGGTGCTCCACAAGCTGGTAAAGACAGCCTGGCCCTTCCTATGAGTGC
The DNA here is from genome assembly GCF_023721935.1 of Panthera uncia. Taxonomy (NCBI): domain Eukaryota; kingdom Metazoa; phylum Chordata; class Mammalia; order Carnivora; family Felidae; genus Panthera; species Panthera uncia. The sequence continues at coordinate 69,012,711 of NC_064818.1, read as the reverse complement.
CAGGAAAGCTTGGTGAACAACCATCTAGAAGCAGCAGACCCGGGTTTAAACCCTGCTCTGTTCTTTTTTTGTTTGTTCTAACTGTGTGACCTTGGGCAAGTTGTTTAACCTCTGTAAACTTCAGTTTCCTCAACTACATGATATAAATAATAATCCCCACATCACAGAATTATTGGGAAAATTAAAGGCAGTGCCTGTACAGCCCCAAGGGGCATGCCGGGCTTATGGGGAGGGCTCCATGGATGTTAGCAGCTAATGCAACTGAGAAAAATATTTCTAAGACTGCCGGGGGCAAAAGGTCTCCAAAAATCAGAGCTGAATCTTCTGTTCTGAGATTTAAGGAATCTTTTTGAAAATAATAACAATTATTTTTAACATTTATTTATTTATTTTTGAGAGACAGAGAGAGAGAGAGAGAGAGCATAAGCAGGGGAGGGGCAGAGAAAGGTGGGGGACAAAGGATCCGAAGCAGGCTCTGCACTGACAACAGTGAAGCGGGCGCAGGGCTCGAACCCACCAACCGTGAGATCATGACCTGAGCAAAAGTTGGACACGTAACCAACTGAGCCACCCAGGCGCCCCCACAACCAATAGTTTTTAATGTTCCTTCAGGAAAGTGGGGGGAGACAGGTTGAAACTCCAGGCATCCTGCGTATACTGTGATTGAGATTTTACAGAGAAAATCGAGAAGTTTAAAGAACATAGCTCTCCTTTGGGTGCAGATGAGGTTGAGAGACTGGAGGGATAGCAGTGTGGCGCCCGGTGGCAGCGGCGCAGGGTGGTTAGAGCCACGGGTGGACGAGCGCCTGTGCAACAGACACCATCCCTCCCGGGCGGTCAGGTGTTCCCGGACTTGTCCAGGCGGCTCTAGGAATTCTAGTCCTCACGAGAGTCTGGAACAACTGCTCCGGGGAAACCTGGGCCCCGGGTAGAAGGCGGCAAGTAGGCATTTTCAGACGCCCTCCTGTGTGCGCGACCGGCAGCGGCTGCCCGGGGAGGTTGCTAGAGGGTTGAAGCGATTCTCCAAGAACCGGGGGGGACAGGCGCGGGGATACGGCTCGGGTGTCCCCACCCCCATGCCCCGGTCGCCCCTCGAGGAAGCCGAGGCTTTAGCGCGCTGGCCCCGCGGTCAAGAGCGAGCCGCTCTAGGCACGCCTCTGCCTCCGGGGTTCGACCTCGGTCTCCTCCTCCGGGCAGTGGGTTTGCAGCCCCGCGGTTGGAAGAACGGCTCTCGTAGGCCCGCCCCAGCCCGCCCCTCGGGCTCGCCAGAACCTCTCCCAGGGTTTGGGCACAGCCGAGTCTTGCGCCCTGCCGCCGCCCCCGGGTCCCGGACGAGAAGGAGCTGCCGGGCGGCCGCGGGCGGGGAGCAGGGCCCGGGGCGCGCACGGACCTGGGCGCTGCGGGGGCTCGGCGGCGGAGTTCCCCCGCGGGGGCGGCGCGCCGGGCGGGGACGGGGTCCGAGCGCCAGGAGGTCCGGCGGCGAGCGTGACCTCACGGGGAGGGGCCAGCGCGGCGGCCCGGGCGCGGAGCCGAGCGCCGACAGCGCAGCGCCGGAGCCCAGCGGCCGGGAGCGCACGCCGGGGCCCCGATGGAGCGGTACAAAGGTGAGGGCGCGGGTCCCGGCGCGGCGCGCACGCACTCCACTGTCGCGCCGCGAGGAGGGCTGGGGAGGGTGGTGGGGCCGCGCCGCTGGCGCCTCGCTTCCCGCCGGGACTCAGGTGGGCAGAGCCGGCTGCGCCCGTCCAGCCCGAACCGGGGCCGGAGACCCGGGCGACGGCGGCGCCGCGGGCCCCGAGAGGGGCCTCCTAGGCGGTGGCCGCGGCCGGGGCTCTCGGACCCTCCCCGGCGCGGAGGGCGGGGTCGGCGTGGCGAGGCCTTTCACCTGTTGGAGGAGCGAGGGTGCGCTTGGCGACCCACCTCTCAAGTCCCGGCCGCCCGGGAAAGACGCCGGGGCCAAGGAGGCCCCGAGTGAATTGGCAACGGCGCCGCGCGGCTTGGGGGCAGAGGAGCAAGTCGTTGGGTCGTCTCGCCCGGGCGCCTGCCGGAGTGGAGGGCTGCCCGCGGACCCCAGCGAGGAGCCTGCGCGGGGATGCGCTTGGGCGGTGGGGTGGGCTCGCAGCTCCACTCCCTCCCCGTCCTTCGGCCGCCCAGGTAACCGTCTGTCTCCGAGCCGTTTCCATCCCCAGCCAGGGGTCGGGGGAAGTGCGGGGCTGGCGGTGGGGGGCGCACGGGATGCCCGGCAGGTGGAGCGCCCGGAGGCGTCCGGGCCTGAGAGGGTTGAGCCCAGCGCACAGCTGGGCGTGTTTTGGATTTGGCCGAGGGCGGGGATCTTGGCCAAACCCTGGTGGGCGGGACGGCCCGGGTCGTGCCCGCAGCCCGGCTCGCACCAGTGCTCGGAACCCCGAGGCTGGAGTCTAGAAGCCAAGGATGAAAGAGCTTTTCTTAAAGAGTTACCCCTTAAGCGGGACGCCGCGGACGCCCCTTACACCCCCCGCCTTTCATTTCAGCCTCTTGCACCTCCCAGTCCTGGACTCGTCCCTGCCAAACCTGCGAGAGGAAATACTGTTTCTATATTTGCTTCCCCCTGGGAAAGGGTAATAAAGGAAAATGCTCAGATTCCCAAGGAATCTCATTCCCAGTGGTTTCTCATTTCTGACATGACATAAAGGAACCTTCTGGGACCGGCTTTAGTTCCCTCAGCTAGTCGTGCCTAGCTTTTGATTTTTCCCACTGCTTTTTTCTCAATCTGGGTCACCTGGTTACAGGTGGGGGTAAAAGATTTAAATTCTAGGCTGCACCCCATGAAGAAAGAAAGGGTCTTTGCCAAGGCCACGGGAAGCCGGCTGGCGGGGGGGGGGGGGGGGGGGGGGGGGGGGGGGG
>NC_064818.1:68929807-69009731 GCF_023721935.1 Panthera uncia | reverse complement strand
GGGGGGGGGGAGGGGATAGGGTTAAATTAGTCGCAACCTTTGGTTTCTGTCTGTGAACCCTCCCTGGAGCCTCTATCACATTTCTAACCGACTGGTGGGTTTTTTGGGTTTTTTTTGTTTTTTTTGTTTTTTTCTCCCAAATTCTGCTGAGATCACGTCAGTTTTATGCCGAGATGACTGAATGCGTCCTTATGCACTCTCAGAACACTTGAAGCCACGGCCCCTCTCTTTGTAAAATGGAAGTTTGCTACTCCCTCTCCCACTCTGCCTCCCCCCTCCCCTCGGCCCTTTGGGAGGGACCCTCACAGAGAATTCAGGGCTTGAGTTGGAAGTGTCAGGGCCTCTGAGGTCCCTCTTACTTCAACATGTGCCGTATCTGAATTGTGAAATGAAGGGTTGCCAGCTGCAGGATGAAGGTCCCTGGAGCAAGCTGCTTCCTCAAATTAGCATAGTAACCTAAGTGAGGGCATATTATAACATTTGGGGTCTTCTTTCTAAATGCCCCGTTATAATCAGAAGCTTTTTGCATTAATAGCTTTTGACTTGGCCCTTGACCTAAGAAAGTCTTCTTAGTTACTTGGGAGCTTAGTTCTCTTGGGAGCTTAAAATCCTGGAGCTCCCACCCTGGAGTATCAGGGGTTTTTGCCAACTGAAGGACACTTAGTTTCCAGTTCAGAGTGTTTATGTTTTTGGTAACACATGTATCTGCCTTATTTTGCAGTAACTCAGAGAGTGATAAGTGGATGGAAACATTTGAGAATTATCCGGATTGCATAGGCTAATCCAACTCATCTTTGAGTGTTCCACTCTGGAGAAAGTCTTCAGGCCTCACCAGTGAATGCGGATATGTTTACTAACTACACCTTTCAGCTGCAGAATTTAGGGATTCCCCCCCCCCCCCCCCCACCCCAGGGATGTAGAAATCCCCGTTCTTTTAACCTGTGCTTTGAACTCTTATTGAAAAATGACGTGTGTGGGCCAAATCTCAGATTAACCAGGGCAGCTCTAACGGGAATCCATAGTTGTCTCATGCTCATCAGACATTGAGGGCGGTTTTTGTCTTTAAGGTAAGATTGAATCATTGTGGGATGACTAGGTATCTTTTTAACAACAAAGTTAAATGGAAAAGCAAGGTTTACGTGGGTTCTTGAAATACATAAACATTATAAAGAAGAATTCTCGCGACACTTTCAAATTTTGTCACTGAAATGCCTCATTCTGTGTTTCTGACTTCCCAATTTTGAGCTCTCCCAAATAGGCAGAATGCCTCGTTGCTGTGGCCAGATTCTCAAAGTGTTTTCTTTCATTTGTTAAGTCTTACAAAGCAGTTGACTTAGGAGAAATTGTTCTCCGTGTTCCCTAGCGTGTGTGTTACCTATTGTACGTCCTCCAACCCTAGCCTGTCATTTTTAGACTCGGGGCTGATTTTCCATTGTTTTGTAGGATGTAAAGGGAGGTCTGGAGCTGACGAGTTGTTGGAATGTCAGCCTCTCTTACAGAAACATTTCCAAACTTTCCCCCCATCCCATCTGAGCCATTTTGTTTAGATAGCCATGGCTCTCTCCAGCAAAAGCAAAGGGCAGGGATTGTGAGAAGACTCTGCAGGGGTGTCTCCCAGAGATGGAGCTTTTATAAGAGTTCTCATAAAAAATGTTGGTAGAGTTGCTGTTTCTTGTATATGAATCTCTTTGGTGTTGTGTAAGCAGTGCCAGCATCCACAGGGTCCCTTGAAAAGGCTCCCATCCTTGGATGTTTCCATATTTATGACTCTCATAAGGGCACCCTTGGATCACTGTGCTGGGGGGTGGGGGTGGGGAGGGCATTGGCTGAACTCACAGCATGTGGTCAAGAATTCTGGTTTCTACTGCTCTTCCAGCTGGTGAGCGTGTCCAGGGCCAAATGTGACTGACCTACTATCTGTGGATTGCACTTGGAACCGTCCCGAGGAAGCTTCCTGAATTTGCATCATACTTGGATCCAAGCTGTCACGCTTGAGCTATTCACTTTAATTTGGATCACAGTCATTGGTTGAAGGTGTAATCACTCTTTTTCTGTTTTTGTTTGTTTGCTTCTGAGTCAGATCACCTGATTCCCAGGAGAGGGCATGTGTGTTTCCTAAGGTACTGCAAGGTAGAGATGAGCAGTGAAGAGTCAAGCCAGTAAAACCACACAAAAGCTTGGGGTGCCTGGGTGGCTCAGTCGGTTAAGCGTCTGACTTCAGCTCAGGTCATGATCTCACACTCCGTGAGTTCGAGCCCCGCGTCGGGCTCTGTGCTGACAGCTCAGCTCTTGGAGCCCGCTTCAGATTCTGTGTCTTCCCCCTCTCTCTCTGCCCCTCCCCTGCTCATGCTCTGTCTCTCTCTGTCTCAAAAATAAATAAAAACATTAAAGAAAAAATAAAAACACATGAAAGCTTAAACTGGGATCTGTGGTCAGGGAAGGTCTGAGAAAGAAAAATCAGTTAAGAGAGGTGAACAGATTGATAATATTCATGTCGCTTTCAGAGGAATCATCTGGATGTCTTTTTTTTCTTTTTCTTTTTCTTTTTTTTTTTTATGCCTAGGAACTCAGGTTTTTCCCTGTTGAAGCTTTGCATAAAGCAGTGGTTCTTAACCTTAGGAACCATCAGGGGACCTTAAAAAAAAAAAAAGGGATATGTAGGCCCCACTCAAGATACTCTGATTCAGTTGATCTAGGCGTGCAGCTCAGGTCTTCAGGGGATTCTGACGCGCAGCCAAAATTGAGAATCACTGAAAAAAGATAAGTAGTTATACGTACATTGTATACATAGCCCTTCTTCACCTGGAAAATTAAAAGCATGTAGGGAATAAGACTGATACACCCTCCATACTGATGTGATGTGCTTTCGCCAAATCTGTGATACCTCCAGAAATCTAACGTAATTCACCTTAAGCTATTATAGGCTCGAAAGGCGGTGGGAACACTGCTTCAAAACAGTCTCACAAGTGATACCGCACAGTCCTAAGCTTGGGGTTTGCTCGTGGTAGCACTTGACCCTGAGCCCTTGTGACTTTGAAGCTCTTTGTGTGGGAGCCCTTGATGCTTTGGCAATGAAATGGTCTGAAACAGAAATACTGAGGGGTCACCTGTGGTGCTGACCGGCCAGGCTGGGTGGCGGGAATTCTGCTGTGGGCCCTTCCCCTCTTCTGAAGGGGTAGGAGCTCTGGGAACTGGGCTGGATCCAAGCACAATTAAAGGGCCAGGAGGGGCCAAGAAGCTTCAAAGCTAAGGAAGCTGTGCCAGTTTTCGTGCAAATCCCTTTAATGACGGGAAATGTTTCTCTAAAGGCTTCTGCCATTCAGAGAAGGGAGACTCCCCCCCCGGCTGATGCAGGGTGGTGTGTCTGTCCAGGCAGAGGCAGGAAGTGGTCATGGTGCCATGTGGAAAGCAGTGGCTTGGGAATGGGGAGACCCATGCATTCTGCTTCCTTGGATGAGTCACTGAGCTCTCCAGGCCTCAGTTTCCCCATCTAGAAAATAGGGTCCAGTGTTTGTCCATCTGCCTTTCCGAGCGCTCTTCAGTCCTAGTTGCTCTGTGGTCACTGAGGAATCTTTGGAGGGAGGATGTGTCTTTAGGAGAGGGAAATGAGGGAGGGACCGTGGGTAGCCCAACAAAGGTCAGTGATTCTTATAAATAAAATCAATTTCCTGGCAAGAGCCGAGAGCAGCAGACAGTGGGAAAGAGAATGCCATTGGCCACGTGAGGAATTTGTTTCTCAAGGACTTTTGTGAGAACGCTTCGCCAGAGATTGTTAGGGAAGGCCGGGGCCACCCTCTCAAACAGAGGATTCTTCACTCCCATTTGACAGACAGGTCAACTGAGGTCTAAAGAGATTAAGCAACCATTCAAAGTCAAGCAGGATACAACATCCCTGGGAACGGAGTTTCAAAAGGGTGGAATTCCTGTTCTACGAACAGCCAGGGTTTATCTAGAAGTACTCCGGAGGGGAGACGGGTGGGGGGATGGGCTAAGTGGGTGGTGGGCATGAAGGAGGGCACTTGTTGGGATGAGCACTGGGTGTTATGTGTAAGTGATGAATCACTAAATTCTCCTCCCGAGACCAATACTACACTATATGTTAACTAACTTAAGTTTAAATAAAATCTTGGCAGAAAACAAAAAGAAAGAAGTACTCAAAGCCATTTCAGACCCCTTCCTTATCTGTGTCCCTTTAGCCTGGAAGGGACGAGTTGCTCAGTGAAACTCTCCTCAATCTTCGGGACCTCATCCACATGCCTCCTCTTCCGGGAAGCCTCCCTTGATTCCCTCTGTGTTCCTGAATGACTTGAGGGATAGCCGTATCAGCACCTGGTACATCATAGGCACCCAGCAAATATTTGATGAATTAATGTCATGTTGTCTTATATGCCTGTTTCGTCTGTTAGACTGAACACCTTCAAGACAGGGATCTTATCTTTCCCCTCCCAGCGTCCCTCCCCCCAGCCCCTGGTGCACGGCCAGCGCACAGGTGCCTGGGGCATAACTGGGGAGTGGGTGAATGAATGAATTCCAGGCAACAGGAACACGCATTCTTCCCTGTTACGAAGCAAAATCTCAAAGCCGCATTCCAGCAGCGGAGACATAAGCCCACCCTGGTGGCCCTTGGCTTTCCCGACTTGAGCCTTATTTCTGTCTGTTCCAGCACAGGGGTGTTGCTGTCTGGTGGTACAGAGAAGGATCCTGCAGGTTTCTGCTTGTGAGTATGAGTCTGCCTGTGCCCGCTGCAGCCGCTCACCTGGCCTCCAGGGCTCCCGAGGGCGCAGACCTAGCTTTGCCTATGCTCTGGACCGATGGCCGAGGGGTCTTGTGGAGCTGAGCTCTGGCCTGGGCGCTCTGGGGCTCGGGATTCTAACCCGGCCTTTGCCACTAATTCGCTGCGTGACCTTGGGCAAGTCACTTAATCCCTCTCTCTGGGCCTTGTTCCCTCGTCTGTACGAGTGAGGATAATGATCACTAACCTGCCTCACAGGCTGCTTGGTGGAATGACTTGTAAGAGCTGCTGGGAAGAGTTTTGAGAAGAGGCAACGTTAAATAAGTCTGGAGGAGTAGCCACCCGAAGACCTCTGTGGCATGGTTGTGACGCCACCAATTCCTGCCTTCTTGTGCGTGTGTTGGGGGTTCCTCACAGCCGGCTCTGCCCATCACAGGCTTTCCCAAGCTCCTGGGAGCTCTGAGTTGGGGATGCTCAACCGGTGCCCAGGGAGCCTAGCTGCTTCGAGAGGACCATCTGTGTATTTCTCTCGAACCGGCTGGAAAGGCGGTGGGCACAGAATTGCGCCTCCTTAAGCTTCGTGCATGGAGCCACATCACGGCCGTGCCTGACTTTCCTCTGATGTCTCAGTTTACGTTAGAAGAAACCTTTAGATACTTCAAGCTTTTTATACTAGTTTTCTATGCCTTGGCTCTCTCACCTCCTCCCTGGTTAGTCTCACAACGAACAAAAAAACCCCCGCTGCGAGGGAGGAGCAGGGAGAATGTGTAGAAAAAGTAGGAGCCGGCATTACCCTGGGCGCATTGCACTGGCCCGGAGCAGGAGGAGAACGAGCCCAGAGCACCTTCAAGTCCCATCTCTCTGTGAGCATCACACATTCCAGGGAGGCGTGGGGAGGGTGCAGCACCAACAGCCACGGGGCTCTGCTGTCTTCTGAACAGACCGCTGAGTTCTCTTCCCACTTCCTTGAGCCCTTGCGGAGACTTCAAAGACAGCTGCAGGCCTGTGGGAGCGGGAGCCCTGTGCAGGGGCTCAGCCCAGCAGATTGCAAATTGGCCTTCCGCTTGCGATTAAACCGAAGAAGGACAGTCGGTCAGCTGTCGCGTCAGAGAGACCAGCCTGCTGGCCGAGGCCTCTGAGCGGGGCGTATGTGCGGCCCTGCCTTCGGCAGTGGCTGTTCCAAGGAGAGGGACCAACTCTCCTGGTTCGCGTGGGACTTGCCTGGTTTTGCCACTGAAAGCCCCAAGTCCCAGGAAACCCCTCCGTGCTGGGTGGATGGAGCTGGGAGGTCACCCAGTTCCCAGGCCTCTGCTTTATTAAAAGGCCCTGAATCCAGAATTTGGTTCCTCCATGGCAAAGATAAGCTACAGCCAATCATTCCATGTCTTTGGCAGGAAGCAAAAGTCCAAAGCTTAAAAACCCAGCAGTTCGTACCTAAGGTACATACCCATGTGCTAAGTGAAAGAAGCCAGACTCAAAAGTCTTGCGTGCTGTATGATTCCATGTACGTGACTTTCTGGAAAAGGCAAAATTGCCGGGAAAGAAAACCCGTCCGTAGTGGCCGGGGGAGGGGGAAGGGGTTGACCGCAAAAGGGGTATGTGGGAAATTTTTGGAATGGTAGAAATCTTTACGTTTCAAATCTTTACGGTGGTAGAGAGTCCACAGCTCCAGGCGTTTGTGAAAACTCAGACCTGTGCAGTTAGCGGGACAATTTTTTTTTTCCCCCGTGTGTAAATGACACCTTCTGGAAGCCGACTTTAAAACAAACCCTAGTGGTTCACGATGCTGTGGTGCGAGACAGAGACTCTGTTGAGTGCCCCCTGGGCCATCACAGGTGGTAAACAGAATCCAAGGTCTCCGTGTTTTCATGGCCGCAGCAATCTGGAGGGAGGTACAGCAGAAGGGGTGAAAAATTTTGGTAGAAAACAAAAAGATAGGGGCGCCTGGGTGGCTCAGTCGGTTAAGCGGCCGACTTCGGCTCAGGTCACGATCTCGCAGTCCGTGAGTTCAAGCCCCGCATCAGGCTCTGGGCTGATGGCTCAGAGCCTGGAGCCTGCTTCCGATTCTGTGTCTCCCTCTCTCTCTGCCCCTCCCCCATTCATGCTCTGTCTCTCTCTGTCTCAAAAATAAATAAATGTTAAAAAAAAAATTAAAAAAAAAGAAAACAAAACAAAAAGATGGACTGCTTGACAGCATCCTAAATGCAAGAGACTTTTCCATCAGGCGCAGACAGCGCGAGGGTGGGAGATCTCCCTCTAGTTAGCGAAAAGGAAAAGCAGTTTTCCTAAAACCCAGGCAGCAGACGAGCCCAAGAGGGTCATGGAATAGTGAAGCATTAGCTCCAAGCTTCCACCCTGGGAACTCTGTTGCTACACACATGGATCTAATGTATTGAATTGGGCACCCTTTCTGAAAGTCTTTTTTTTTTTTTTTCCATCCCTCACCAATAAAGTTATTGAATTGGAATTGGAGTACCCAAGTCTGCACCATAATTACTTCCTGGCTGACTTTTTGGTTTTGGAAGCCCTGCTTGCCCGTGCTAGCGAGGGATGATTTTGAGGCAGGGAGAACCCACGATTTAGCAAAATAATGCACCTAGTCCCAGATGATTCCAGACAGGGGAAAGCCTCCTATAGGAAGAGCAGGTGTCACCAGCCCTTCCTGCCCCAGTCCAGGAGATGGGGTGTGGAATACCACAACAATGGAAGACTATTACTCTGGGGGTCCTAATGGAATCTGAAGATTGTGGTGGTTGCCTTTTTTTTTTTTTTAATCAAAAACGTGAATTGGCTTGTTCTTCAGGTGAACTGTGTCTGGATCTAGGACTTGGGTAGCTGAACCTGTGTCTTCTCATCTTTCTTAAGTACAGTGTGTTGAAAGGCTATAGAACTTCCATCCGCAAGGACCATATGGGCGTAGATCACTTTCAACCATGAATTACACAGGAGAACTTCACACGTGCAACTCTTTCTCACAAATCTATCCAAGCCACTCGGCCTGTGCAAAGGGAGTTCTGTTCCCACCTGTTCTTGGGGTATTCAGGAAGAATTTGGGGGGCAGTCCTTAGTTCTAATTGTCTTGACTTTGTTGGGGGACACTGGAGGGGGAGGGGAAGAGGCAGGAAATATGTTTTGTACATATTTGAAGTGAAACATCCCTGATACAGGGTCAGGCCTGGCTTATGGCGGGTCCGTCTAGGAAGGGGCTAGATTTGGGGCAGCTGAAGGGCTCACTTCTAGTTTGAGTACACGGATGGGAAGGCTGCACAGGAGAACCTGGGAATGCATGGGTGGGGAAATCCCAGATAACTTCCTTACCTGGACTGCAGACTGTTAACTGCCATCTCCCCAGGGCTCCCCCGGCACGCTAGCATCCTTTTGGGTTGTGGGGACTCTCTTAGCCTCCCTGTTAGACCAGCAAGTGGGAATCCTGCCATTTCCTTCCATCCTCCACCCTCGTTGTTTTTTTTTTTTTTCTCCCCCAGTTTTTACACAACAGGATTTATTCATGTTGACTATATTCAAGTCCCCAGATGGGGGGAGAAAAAGAGATTGTGTTGAATGAGCTTATTGTTTGGAGATTTCACTGACTTATTTAATACCCACAGTCCTGGAACATACTGAGCTGATTTACTAAAATTCAAATATGGTCCTTTTGGAAGGAACTCTGCTGGGGTGCTTGGGATCCTTGATATCGGGGTTGGGACCTATTGGGTGGTAAGTTAGACCTATTGGGTGGTAGTTAGTAAGGGACAACTCTTCATCTCTATGGTGTTGGGTCCACAAGGGGTGAATGTTCTCAGTTACAATCCCAGGCTCCGTATGAGCTTGAGATGGTCACCACCCTACTGCCTTTTGTATTGTCCGGCCTTTTATGGCATCCTCTCTAGTACAAGTGGGAGGGACTAAAGGGTGTTGACGTGCCAGATCTTGGGTTAAAATGGCAAGCCCCCGACAACCTCACCCCTGCTGCTCGAATGCCTAATGCGGTGCGGCTGGTCCATGATAGTCATGGTAGAGTTGGATTGTGCGTCTTCTAGCAGGTTTTAGAGGTGGGGTCCCTGTAGTCGGTACCTCTGGGATTGCGGCTGAGGATCATGGCGTATGTGAGGGTCGAGTACAGTTGTCTGCAGTATAGCTGGACTGTGACATCTCCTGGTGTCTAGAGCTCTCGAGGATCTCCCGAGAGAGCCACTGCAGGCACTTGAGCTAGGTGAGGCGCGTGTGCCACTGGCGACCATGGAAGCCCATTGAAGTTCAGGTCCGTGTATCCCAGATGCCCTGGAAGTCAGCCTGTGACAGAGTGGGTCGGGTTAATGACAGAACCATCAAGGGCAAGTGTGAGTGTTTGGTGCTCCGAGACCCCTCTTGGGTGCTGCACTCAGGCTTGCTCCTGCACCTGTACATGCAGCCTTCTCTCTCTCTCTCTCTCTCTCTCTCTCTCTTTTCGCCTCCCCCCCCTCCCGCCCCGCCATCTTCTTTCATACCCGCATTCTCTCCTCTTGACTTTCTGCCACTTTCTTTCTTTTTTTTCCTGACAATTCCGTTCAGGTCTCCTGAGTCTTGAGTTTAGAAAAGGGATTCCCCCTGAGAACCTGAGGCCAGAAAGACCCAGAAAGAACGAGCCTCCCCTTGACCCCAGGTCTCTAGTAGTGTCGGGCTTTTCAAGTAGCCGTGGCTAGAATCCTGGGCTTCCCCAGGGGGAGCTGATGACCTCAGAGTCAGGATAGGGAAAGTGGGGCTTGCTCTCTGCCAAAGAGCATCTCATTCCTTCCTGGACGAGGAAGCCAGAGTGAAAATCTGTTCAGCATAGCCCCTGGTGTGTCATCAGGCCCTAGGAAGTGTCATTCCATATGGCCTGATGCAAAGAAGGCCACCTTCTCCAAGCCATTTGCTAACCCTGGGATCTTGCCAGCCATCCCACCTGGCCGAGTGCACGTTAACGTCATGGTGACTAGGATTCCCGGGAAAGAACATTCTTATCCTCCCTCTGTGGGTCCTTAAATAGCCCTGTGTTCGGCTAACCTCCAAGGGGTGGGGGCTCCTCCCACTGCCACCCCAAGCTCCCTGGAAATGAGGATCAGAGGAGGCCCTGGTGTCTGCACAGGGCGGGGGCATGAGAACATCGTGGCAGTTTGGATACAGGATCCAAACATGAAGGCTCAGCATTGACTACAATCATTTTTTCCCATTGACCTCCTGGCTTCTCCGTGGGCAGGCGTCCATTCCCCACCCAGCTGATGTTGGTTTGGTGTGTGTAATTGTAAACAGTTCAGGCTGGGAGCACATCCCCAAGAGTTATGGGATCCAGGTGTCGCTCCCGGCTGGCCACGCACTGGTTCCCTTGAGAGTGGGGAAAGGCCGTCTTGTTCTCAGAGAATTTAATCTACGGCCGTTGAGATCGGATACCTCTGAAGCACAGCTCCCTCCCGTGCCCTCACCCTCCACGTCTCCACTCGGGCTGAAAGAGACTTTGGGACTCTGGTTGATTGGTGGATCTCTTGGTGTGCGGGGTTTTTTCCTCCTCTGACCCCAAGGTAAGGGCCCCGGTGCATTCAAGTTTGCAGAGAGGTACCCAGATGTTGACTGTGACAGCACCCCAGCAGCCCACACTCTGTGGGGATCAGGCGCGAGTCTGTGCACAGGTCACTCTCTGCCTCAGTTCTCCAGTGTGGCTGGACTCCTGACATGGGCATAGCAGCTGGCAGGCAGGGGCCTCTTGTCCTAAGCAGCGGACCTCTAGAGTGTGTAGATGGCTTTAGGCACTTGATTATCTTTCCGTAACAACAGGGTTGGGAGTCGTCTCAGAGCAAAAGCGGTCTCACGGGTGGTGTTGGAGGACCCCTTTGGTGGGTTGGAGGAAGGTAGGGGACCCTGATCTTGGGGTCTGGCTTCCTCTGCCCCTTGCTTCCTTATGGTCCGAGATATATGTAGCTGGTAGGGGCCATGGCGAAGGGGGAGGAAGCTAATAAGTGCCTTCCCTTCACAAACAGCAGACGTGAGAGGGATGTGCGTGTGTGTGTTTGTGTCAGCAGAGAGGGGATGTCAAGTGACAATCAGCCCCATTTTCTTGTCACTTCCTAAAGCTATTAAAGCCCTCCAAGGGTAAGATTGCTGGTTTCCAATAGGATGTATTTTTCTGCCCTGGGGAGGCTGAGGCAGCCAGGAGAGAGAAAGCAAGAGTGCCAAGAGACTGTTAGGGTGGAGTGATTTCTAGACTCCAAGCTTATCTGTCAAGGCTCATTCAGCCCTGACACCTTGACCTTGCTCCCCCCACCCCCATGCCTTTAACCCCTTCCCTCACTGTACCTCACACAACAACCCTTCTCTGCCTTCATACTCGGCTGCCATGTGTCTGTGCGTATAGATTTCTCCCCCGGCTGGAAAAAATAAGGGCAGTTACATAGCTTGGAACAAAATATTCCCCACAAATGGCTTTTTTTTCCCCCGTAAAAAATTTACCATCACTGAGTGTGAAAATGGTTTAGATTCAAGAGGAAACAGCTGGCTGGCAGAGGTCCTGGCGGGGTCTTGGGTAAGATTCCGCTGTGTCACTAATGACTTTACGCGGTACATTTCCGGCACAAGGACACTTGGCAGTTGGGGAATTGCGTGGCTGAGAACTTTCGTCAAGGCAAGAACAGCAGCGGGAACAGCTTCCAACTGAGGCCAGGGAGGGAAGGCCTCAGTCCATCCGGGACGGTCCAGACCTGTCCTGTGGATGTCTCTTGTCCGCCTTGGTAGTTTAACTTGGGTGCTCACGAACACTTTTCTTCCTAGAATATTCCGCCTTTGGGTTTCTCTGAGATTTCAGTACATTGCTGCTGTAGCGAAGGTGGGCCCAGATTTCTTAAGGCCCCTGAACCATGCCCTTTTGAGTGCAGATGGTGTCTAAGGCACTCTGTCACTGGCTGTGGGGAGAGAGAGAGGTGCTGTCCCCTGTACTGTCCTGGAGAGAATCCGAGCTCCTTTTCATGGCTCTTCCTGTTTGTCTAGCCTCTGTGGCCATTCTCACTTTGTCGTGTGCCCCCTCCCCCCGCCGCCCCTCACCCCTTCCTGAATTCCTTGTAGTTTTCCAAATTGGACTCGTGCTTTTGCTGTTCTGTTGGCCTGGATGTCCTCCCCTCAGGGCTGCCTGCCAAGCTTATCTGTCAAGGCTCGCTCAGCCTTTACCCCCTGAAGACTTTAACTGCTCACTGCACCTGTACCACCTGCCATCGTCCTTGTGTCCATGCTATAGTTGACGGGATGTCTATATTACCAGGAGACTCTACACTCTATAAGGGTCAAAGCCATTGTTCCTCTTTGTGTCCACAGCACCTCACCCCATGGGTGGTTTACTGTGAGTGTTCAAGAAACTGGAATTGTGTGATTGAGAAATGGCTGCTGTCCTCAAGTTTTCGGAGAGTTTCCCCCCCCCCTTTTTTTTTTTTTTTTGTTTTAAGATTTTTGTTTGATGTTTATTCTCGAAGGAGAGAGAGTGGGGGTGGGGCGGAGAGAGAGAGAGGGAGACACAGAATCGGAAGCAGGCTCCAGGCTCCGAGCTGTCAGCACAGAGCCCGATGCGGGGCTCGGACTCACGAACTGTGAGATCATGACCTGAGCTGAAGTCGGACGCTTAATCAGCTGAGCCCCCCAGGCACCCCTGTGAGAGTTTTGATTACATCGAAGTTAAGGGCTTCTGTTCCTTAGTGGACATCCTGGACAAAGTTAATGCAGCTGGCAAAGAGGAGAGAGAGATGGACAGTGTCTAAAACCTGCCAGGGGCTAACATTTAGAACATACAACGAACTCCTGCAGATCAACCAGAAAAAGGCAGACGCTGCAATGGAAATAAAGACAAGTAAAGGCTACGAATGGCAGGTTGCGGGTGAAGGAGCCTCCACAAAGCAGACGCGCATCTGAAGGAGTGCTTGGGCTCCTTGAGTCGTCAGGGACAACCCACATGACCACCCGGGAAACTGGCAGGAGTGTGAGGCTGCAAGCTACCTAGGGTTCTCAGAACACGCAGGAATTTCCGAGCGGGTCCACACAGGGAGGGTCTGAAGGTGATCTTTGCAGCATTATTTGTGCCGGTGGAGAATGGGAAGCAGTCTCAGGGTCTCTGGGGAGAATGAACAGGCGAATGATGAGGGCGGGAACCCTAGAGAAATTACCCAGCGGTAGAAGCAGTGGATTAGATGTCGATCCGGCACCGTAGATGTATCTTTAAGACCTAGCGCTAAGTGAAAGGTAAGAAGCAGAATAGGTCATCTGACAGTCGCATTGACAGCCAGTAAACATTCACACAGCCGTACGCATTAAGCAGGAACACATACAAGCAGAAAGATACATACGAGAAAGTTCATCTTGGGGAGTGAAGAATGGGATATCGGCATGAAAGGGAATTTGTAAGAGTTTGCTTCTGGCGTGTTATTGATACCGGAAGCCTACAAATCTGAGTTGGAGCAGAACGTGGCATTGCCGGGGCAACACCGGAGCGTCAGTCGGTGTCCTCTGGAAAGAGGGGACAGGAACTTCTCTCCGCCATACCCACCCCATGTGGAGGAGTCAATGGGGAAGTCATTTTCCTTATTGATTGTTGGGTTGTTCAAGATCCTTTGCCCCCGAGGTTGTCACAACAGCCACCCTTACGTTTGACTCCAAAGCTTACCTTTGATCAGAACTGTCGTGGTAATTAGCAACTTGCCATTGTCGTGAGGGGCGGGGATGCTTGTAACCCACCCCCACAGAAGCGTGGGGCAGTAGAGCTGGCTTCTGATAGTTGAGTAGTTTTCTAGTCGTCTCCAGCGACTGAACACCTGGAGTCACCTTTGGGTCCTTGCTGCTGAGTACAGGTCACGGCCAAGAGCTTATGGCCAGAGGTTTAGCAGATTGAGTAGAATGCTTTGGAATTGGGTTTTTCCATCTAGGACCTGATGGGTTGGAAATGAAGTTACTAGATCTGTGCAGCAGTTCAGTTTTGCTCCTCTCCACCCAGGAGATGGGAATATTCACTCCAAATAGGTGCATCCGAAGACGATAAAGTGCCTGTCCCACCCTGGGGCCGTTTGATCTGGGTAGAGTTGGCCTCTACCATTGTTTGTTCCATCTCTATTTCTGCTTGAAATAATGGTTGTGGTTTTTGTTTGTTTGTTTGTCTTTTTGAGATTCAAGGGTTTATGCGGCAAAGAGCCGTTTGGACCAGGAATAGCGCGCCACCTGTTTTCGCTTTGCCCAGTGGTATGTTCTGTGAAGCTGCTGGGCCAGGAGGCAGGACCCAGAGCTGCCCGGGGTCTTGTCGGCGTGGGCAGAAGGGCGAACTCTTTCCCTCGTGGCTCAGCGGGTGGGCAGCAAATCCGACTGTGTGTAAAGCCAAGAACTAAAGGTTTTCAGAAAATGGAAAAAACCCTGAGGTTGGCTCGGCTGGTTTTGACTGTTTCCTCACTGTTGTTTCTCGTGCTTAGACTCAGTTACTACTGACCTCTCTTTCTTTATCCCACCTGTCCGTGTACTGACTGGTCAGTTTCTGCCCCACATCTCCAGACCTGCCTTCTCAATTCCTGGGTCCACTGGAATGTTGACACCTGGGTGATGGAACAATAAAGATCTTCATTTCTGTGAAGTTCAAGCGTCACCCCCAGAGTCCTTTCCAGTTCAAAGGATTTGTGATTTTGCAGTCAACTTGCTCACATCCTTCAATAGCCCCTCGGCATGGGAGAATTTCCAAATACTCACACAATAAGTGCTTTCTTCAGCTTCGCTATGTGTTAGGTATTGCCTAGGTGTTGAGATCAAGCTGGGTGCACTATTCCTGCGACTGCTGTCCTAATGGATCTCCCATTCCAGAGGAGGGAAGCAGACCACAAGTAAGCAATGATAGTTCTAAAAAAAAAAAAAAAAAAAAAAAAAAAAAAGGATAATTTCAGGTAGTTGTAAGTAACATGAAAAACACACACAGGATGTTGTGAGAGTAATTCAGAGGCGGGTGTGGTCCCCGTATTAGCCAGGTGCTCATGAAGAGTCTGTCTGAGGAGATGATATTGGAGTTGAGACCCTAATGAAGACAAGGAGCCTGCTGAGTGGAGAACCGGGGTTGGGAGCTCCAGGCCAAGGCACCAGCAAGTGCAAAGGTGAAGCCAGAGATGGGGAGGGGTGGGGAGAGATGGGGTGGGAGACCTGGGTTGTGCCTAGGAGTTTGGGTCTTATTCCCCGAGCACTTCACACGCAGGGACATCTTGCTTCCCAGGGACCCGGCCAAGTGACCACAGCCTCTTCCAGATGAGTGGTTTACCACCACGTGGACTACTTTGGGTTCCAGTCTCTTGTCCATAGGAAAAAAACCAAACACATCCTAAAAGAATATTCTCCCTCGCACTTTTCTGAAGAGGTTGAAGGTACAGGCCTACTGGAGGTTTCCACACTTTACAGGGTTCTGAGGGTGGGATCGGGCGTGGGGCAAGCCCGCAGACCCATAGCTCATGGAGGGGAAGGGGTAGTATAAATAGCCTGAGGATCCCGAATGATGGTCCCACCTCTTTCCCACCGGGCAAAGGCAGGGAAGGACTTTTGAACCACCCGGTGTCTCTGAATTGCTTCTTCCTTCAAGAGGGACTGAGTATTTTCCTCCCTCACTGTTCGGACTATAAGGAATGTAATGGTGAAAGTTGTAGGGTTTACGAAGAACCGGTTCATATTGGGCTTGGATACCTGTGACCTTGGGCAATCGCTGTTTCCGGGTATCTGTTTCTTCGTCTGAAAGGGGCTCATTACCCTCTTCCTGGGAGGTTTGTAAGGGTCGAGGGAAATCTCGTTTCTCGGTAGCAGTGATAGTGATTGGAGGTAGGTAGTCGTGAGACAAGACATTGAGTTTGCCACGCAGTCTGCCATGTTGATTTCCGAGGCCTTAAACCTTCACTTTTGTTCCTACCGCCACGAAGGCTGCGTGGGGAGGGGAAGCCAATTCGTGAAGGGCTGTTTCCTGTTTCTGAACCCGTTAGTGTGAGAACACCGTGCCTCGTGAGTCCTCCGTCACCTCAGCCGTCCGCATCTAGAATAGTCCCTGCTCTACGCACGTCCCCCGCTTGTTGGGAGAATCGGTGAAAAGCTAGGCAGACAAGTGGACATGTGTAAAAGGTGATCGTTTCAGTGTTGGGTTGGGAATCGCATCGCAGATGAAGGGAAGGCCACGGTGCTCCCCTTGTCGTTGCTGTTCTTAATTTTCAATGCAGAGGTACTCATGGCCGGAAGACAGGCTCTGTCGGCCATGGGAACCCAGAGTTGGGTGGAATCATGTCTGAACGTAGCTGATGAGGTGAGCAATTAGATGCAGGGTCGCAGTCAACGGAAGTCCCAGGAAGAGATTCGGTCGGGCTGGTGAAGTTCATTTCACCCCTGCAGGCGGTGGACCCTTCCACTCCAGAGTGCCCACCCCAACATGCAGAGGATGGTAGGCCCTCTGTGTCCCAGCACTAGTGCCTACACGGCCTGTAGAACATCTATTCAGAGACACTCGCTGCTAGGTGTATTTAGCTGAATCATCCCGGGCTGCTATGCCCCAGTACAGTGGGGTCCCCGTGGGCCCAAGGAAGCCCTAGCCTCTGGGCAGCTGCTGCCTGGCAAGGGCTGGGCTGCTTGGGCCATACTCGTCTTCCCTCTCCTGGCTTCCTGCACTACCTCTGTTTGGGGAAGAGACCCACCCCCCCCTCGCCCCCCGCAACTCACGTACCCTCTCTTCATCTTCCCTGCCCTGAGCTGCTGTCTGCCTGATATCACGTGGATCATCATGAATCAAGAGTGATTATTAACAACAGTAATGCTGCTACCTTTTACTTTTTATTTCAACATATGGGCCATTTTTTTTTACCTTTGCAAATATCCCGGAGAGTTGTGTTTCCAGAAGTGTTGTGACAGCCCTTCTCCTCCTGGGGTGACTGAGGGCCTGAGCCTATGAATGTAACTGTCACACAGCCACCGAGTAGGAAGTTGTTTCTCCCAGAAGGTGGGTTTTCAGACTCTGAGCCAAGGGTAAGCTTTGCTGCCCGTGTTTGATAGTGACTGTGTTCTGGGCCCAGCTGCAGCATCCCTCCCTGGGCATTTTATTCTCACCGTCCGACTCAATCCCTAGAGACTCCGGGGTCCCTGAAGACTTCTTCATCCCTAAAGAACTTGTGGGTACCAGCTCTCACCCTCCACCAGGCACCTGTAGCCTCCCTGGGGTGGCTGAATACCTGGGAGGGTTCTGACTGGAAAACCCTCTTCGAATCTTGCAGTGACATTCTTGGCATTGCTTCCCCGGGGGAGAAGTCCCCTGGAATGCAGGGACCCGTTCCCCTGAGCTAGGCTGAGCTAAGAATGTTAATAAAAGGCTTCCCAGAGCTTTTCCATCAGACACTTTCATCTTATTCCAGGCCTGCAGAATCAGCACTGGGTGTGGGGGCGGGGAGGCAGGAATCCAGCAGTAAATATTATTCTCCTCATTCTGTGGATGGAGGAAATGGAAGCCAGACTTCGAGGCCAGAGGCAGCCCAAGCACAAGTTCACCGCCAATGCGGTGGGATCCAAACCCAGCTCCGCTGGACTCTGGAGCACATTCTGCTGCCCGGTCTAGCCCGAGGGCAGTAGACATGATCGCCATCCTCAGATGGCTTCAGATCGGACCCGCAGCCATGCCTGATCTAATGTTAAGTGCAGTGTGTGTCTACAGGCTGCAGTCCGGCTGTCTTGGCGTACCCCTTTGGAACGGGGAGGAAGATTCCCTGGCCTTGCTCACGGCCGATGCTCGGCTGTCTCGGAGCCCCAGCCTGATGAAACAGACTTCCCTGAAAGGGAGCTTTTCTGGGTGCCTGGGCTGCAGGAGTTGGGCCTCCCTAGCGTGTTCCCTGCTGGGCCGGCCAGGCCTTTGCTCACGCGGTTCCTTATGACGGGAAACGGGTGCTCTTTCCCTCTGCCCTTCCGGTCACACCCACCTCATCCCGGAAGCCCGCGTTCATTGATCACATCCGGCCCCAGCCGTTCATCCCCCATGCGGGACGCAAGGGTCTCTGTTTCCCCTATTTCTGTCTGGTCCCCACGGCTGGTTTCATAGCTCCGAAAGTGCACGGCGGGGCGGCGTGTGCCACGCGGGTGGCCCTTCGCTTCGTTCCTGGCGATCCCCAGGAGTTTCTGCCCGGTTTCCCAGCTGCCTCCTTTCCACCGGGCCTTGAGCGTCCAGAAGTCTCCGCGGGGAGTGTGGACCCAGGACTGCTGGGGGCACGTGGAGGCTCGAGAGAGGCGAGGCGCAGTCCCCAGCCACACGGGCGTGGCTTGTATGGCCAGCGCTCCTCTCCGCGGGCCTGGAGACGGGCGCTTCCCCAGCAAACAGGGGGCCTTGTTTGCCGTGTGCCCCCCGTGCCACCGTGCGCGCCGCACCGCGCGAGTAGTGGCACGAGTGTGGACTCTCGGGTGGGAGGGGGAAGGTGAGCGTTTTCCCCATTTCTCACAGTCTGGAAGAAAAGG
This sequence comes from Panthera uncia, assembly GCF_023721935.1. Taxonomy (NCBI): domain Eukaryota; kingdom Metazoa; phylum Chordata; class Mammalia; order Carnivora; family Felidae; genus Panthera; species Panthera uncia. The sequence continues at coordinate 68,991,523 of NC_064818.1, read as the reverse complement.
GGTCCTCCCTTGGGAAATAAATCTCACCGCGGGCAACATTCGGCCACACGCCGTTCGTGCCCAACAGCTGTCTCTCATTTGCTGGCAAATGTTCCCAGTGATGAATGTCCTCCGTCCACAGTCACAGCCGTCCCTAAATGGAGGCTTTGGACAAGTGCAAAGGGAACAATGGCCCTTCTCAGAGAGCTCTCAGCAGACGCTCCCAGTGAAGTTGGTTCATCACTTGGAGCAGAGTCAAGATCATAGACAAGATGCCATTGATTCAGCAAGGAAGGCCCTAAATGGCCGTGGAGTTAGAGAGGCTGAAGGCAGCAAGAAGCAGCGATAAGGATGGGATTCACGGCTGCCGGGACAGGCCTTGAATAAGCAGAGTGAATGAGTCCACCTTTCAGATACCGTCTTCTAGAAGTTGACTTAGGGCATGACGGCCCTTCTCCTTGATACATTTGCAAAACCCTCTGCAGTCATTATAGGAGCACGGTTGCCACACCTGTGTTGTTGAATGGCTCAGGGAGATGAGGGACCGATGGAGAAAAAGAGAAGGTGAGCGGGGGTGGTCGGGAGAGCCGGTGAGGACTTCTGGCCCCAGGGCTAGGCTACAGCTGGGAGAGGTGTCTCTGTGCCGTTGGCCTCAGGCTGAGCAGCCGCAAGCCCCTCTTTCCACCAAGTCCCGGGTCCGTTCTCCCTCTCTGTGTCCCTGCTGACTTTCTAGGACAAAGATAAAAGGTCAACATTCCAAGCTGGCCTGGGTCAACTGGGCAAAGTGTTTTTCTCTCTCCTTTCGGCTATTTTTGGTTTCTCCCAGGGGAGTTCCTTTAAATCCTTTAAAATAGCGTAAACAACAGCTACGCGTTGCTATTTCACTCTGTAAGGAGTTCAATGTAGCAATTTTATATGTATTTTTTATGGCAAAAGCCGTACATGCTTATTATAAAATATGCATCTGTGGCAGAAATTTATAACCTGGAATGTGAAAATCCCTAGAATTCCATCCTTGGTGATAATATCTGTCAAAGATATATTCATCCAAATATTTTTCTTCCTCTGCGGTGATTCTGCCCTTTTCCTCCCTCTCTCCTGTCCTTCCCTCCCTTCCTTCCATTCCTTCCGTTCCTTCTTCCTCTCCCCTCCCCTCCCCTCCTGTTCCTTTCCCTCTCCTCCTTTCCAGCCCCAATGGTATCAAGTTTTAGGGGGAAGAAAAGCCCCAGTTGCTCAAGTAGCCTTCAGAAAGAGCCCATTTGCAAGCCCCCGTGTGTGTCTGCAATTCCCCCCCCTTTCCCCAGACGCAATGCAGTCACTGGTAACCTTCTTATTTAAGTTCAGGATGTTTCTTGGAGCTCATTCCTGATAGACCTGCTGCCTTCTCCATGATGCTGCTTAGCATTTCCTGTGTGTGGAGCTGGCGCGACTTGTATAATCGCCGAACATTCCGTGTTTCCCAGGCCTTTGCTGTAACAAACCACGCCACCACGAATTTCCTTACACGGAGCTCATTTCAGACACACGAAGGAGGTCTGCAGCATAAAATCTCTGCACATAGAATCCCTGGGTTGAAGGGGCACGTGCGTTTGCAGTCTGATTAGTTAGTGCCAAAATGTCCCCCCAAAAGTTGTGTTCTTTTTACCCTTATTAGCAGAGTTTCAGGGTGTCTGTTTCCCTCCCCCCTCGTCAATCTAATGTGATTATACCTTGTCATCTTTGCCCATCAGAATGGGCGAATGTATCTTTGCAAAGTTTCTCTCTCTCTCTCTCTTTGACTATAAATGAAGTTGGGCATCCTTTCATATGTTTATTTTTTTATTTATTTAAAAAAAAATTTTTTTTTAATGTTTATTTATTTTTGAGACAGAGAGAGACAGAGCATGAACGAGGGAGGGTCAGAGAGAGGGAGACACGGAATCAGAAACAGGCTCCAGGCTCTGAGCTGTCAGCACAGAGCCCGATGCGGGGCTCGAACCCACGGACCGCGAGATCGTGACCTGAGCCGAAGTTGGACACTTAACCGACTGAGCCACCCAGGCGCCCCCTTTTGTATGTTTAAAAGCCATCTGTGTTCATACGATAATGCATTTTTTTTTCTGTTGGGTTGTTGGTCTTTTTCTGTGTTAAGGAAATTAACCCTTTGGATATGAGTTGCAAAACCCCCCCCCCCCCCCCTCCAGTTTCTTGTCTCTGGAATTGCTTTTATGTTTACTTTTCCAAAGTAGAATTTTTGTACGTGTGTGGTCAAATTTATCTCCTTTTATGGCCCTAAATTTTGCTTAGACTTAGAAAGCCTCTCTCTAAAATTATACTTTAAAAATCCTTTTCCTTTTTCTGAAAAAACAGCTTTGCTGAGATCTCATTCGCATACCATACAGGTCACCATTTAAAGTGGGTAATTCATTGGTTTCTAGTGTATTCACAGATATGTGCAACTGTCACCACAGTTAATTTGAGAGCTCCCCTCCCCTCAACCCTGAGCAAACACTAAACTAATCTACTTTCTGTTTCTATAGATTTCTCTCTTCTGGACTTTCCTGTGGTGGAATCCCATAATATGCAGACTCTTGTGATTGGCTTCTTTAACTTGACATAATATGTTCAAGGTTCTAAGTTGGCCAAATAATATCTGATTGTATGTATAGGTATAGATATAACATATCTTGTTTATCCATTTTTTAAAATTTTTATTTTTTATTTTTAAAAATTTACATCCAAATTAGTTAGCATCTCGTGTAACAATGTTCTCAGGAGTAGATTCCTTAGTGCCCCTTCCCCATTTAGCCCATCCCCCCTCCCCCACCCCTCTAGTAACCCTGTTTGTTCTCCATATTTGAGTCTCTTATGTTTTGTCCCCCTCCCTGTTTTTATATTATTTTTGTTTCCCTTCCCTTATGTTCATCTGTTTTGTCCCTTAAAGTCCTCATATGAGTGAAGTCATATGATTTTTGTCTTTCTCTGACTAATTTCACTTAGCATAATACCCTCCAGTTCCATCCACATAGTTGCAAATGGCAAGATTTCATTCTTTTTGATTGCCGAGTAATACTCCATTGTATATATATATACCACATCTTTATCCATTCATCCATCGATGGACATTTGGGCTCTTTCCATACTTTAGCTATTGTCGATAGTGCTGCTATAAACATGGGGGTGCATGTGTCCCTTCGAAACAGCACACCCGTATCCTGTGGATAAATGCCTAGTAGTGCAATTGCTGGGTCTTAGGGTAGTTCTGTTTTTAGTTTTTTGAGGAACCTCCATACTGTTTTCCAGAGTGGCTGCACCAGCTTGCATTCCCAACTTGTTTATCCATTTATCTGTGGATGGACATTTGTGTTGTTTTACTTTTTGGCTGTTACAAATAATGCTACCATAAACATTTGTGTACAAATTTTTGTGTGGACGTGTTTTTGTTTCTCTTGGGTATGTACTTAGGTGTAGGATTTCTGCGTCATGTGGTAACTTGATATTTAATGATTTGAAGTCCTGCCAGACTGTTTTCCAAAGCAACTGCATCCTTTTACATTCCCATCAGCTATATTTTCGTCTAGTGCTTTTGTGATCGTATTTTTCATGTTTTCAGTTTTTGAACAATCTGTAATTCTTCATACGGTATGACATAGGGATTAAATGTGTATTTCTCCAGATGGCTATACCATTATGACAACAGTGTTTTTCAATCTTTTCTTCTCGATGTCTTTATCATAATCATTGTATATGCTAGGTCCTATTCTATATAGTCTTTTCTGTTGATCTACTTGCCCACTCACATGACATTGCCTGCTCACATGACTGCTTTAATTTTTGTAGTTTTGTGACATGTTACCTCATTCTTAATTCTGTGAGGGTAAATAGAGTTTTTCATCCCCGTTGTAGACACGAGGAAACCAAGTCTCTGAGATGGACAACCCTGAGACAGAAAGAAGACAGACCAGCTTGTCTTTCAGAAAGTTCTGGGTCAGGTGCTTTTGGGTGTCTGTCAGTGGACAGAGTGTCCAAGGCAATGTGGTGGGAAAGTCCGCCTAGGGTCTCCCCTACAGCCGGTGTCTGCTCCCTCACAGTAGAATGACCATGATCAGTGAGCCCTCTGAGGAGAGCCCCACACTTGGGAATGGAAGCCTCTTGCACATAAATGTGGTCATCCCCCAGCATTAACTTGCCATTGAGAATCCAGACAGTGGGGAAATGGAGTTGGACTTTGGCTGTGTTCTCTTCCCAGATTGTGTGACTCAAGATCCCTGCCAGGGATGGAGTTTTGTTTTGCTTTGTTTTCCCCCCGTTGCAAAAGGATAGCAAAAGTATTTGCCACATAAAACATACAAAGCCTCATAAAGTCTCAACCAATGAAATCATCATCTTTTCTCAGGCAGACTCACTCTCCTGACCTTGGCTGATTGCCACCCTCCAGGGAGTTGTAAGGCAAGGGAACCGATTTACTCAAGGAAGAGACCTACTTAACTTTCACTTTGTCAGATTTCATCAAACACTTGGGGTTTGGGGGTTATGGGATTAAGAGAGCATGATGCGATACCCTGGAAGTGTTGGCTTGTAGGAATGTGGAGTAAACCCCTGAGGAACAAGAAATCTCAAAAGGATTTTGCCTGGAAATGGCAATCAAAATGCAAAGTTGCCTCAATATCTCAAAACTTCCACCAAAGGAGAAAATGTCTGTCTGTCTCTTCTTCCTTCTGTCATCTCCCAAAGACATTCGTTTTATGGGAATCCCTTTGTAAAATTGTAACTATTTCCAGTGGGTAGGTGGGTGGTTGTTCTTCACTTTTCAATGTGGGAAAATAGGATGTTTAGACTGGGTCAGTATGACCTGGTTTTGGAGATTCTGGTTTTGCGGGTATTGTTTCAGGCATCACCGTTGCAGAGGTGCTGGGGTAGTCCTTCTCCATCTGGTGCGTATCTTGGCCCAGGACACGCCAGGGTCAGGTGCATCTTCATGGTCGCTGTGTCTGGGGCTCTTTGGTCCAGACACCCTCAATGTCTCAGGCAAGGCCTGGAGACCAAACTTTTTACTCCATCAGTCCTTTTAGGGACTTCTTGAGTGGTAGGGTCTAGGGAAGCTAGGAAATGGATGGAGCCATGACTTCTCCTTCTCCTCCCACAGGCCCTTAGCTTTGGTCTTTGGGGGCTAATTTAATTTCAGGCATCATCTTAGAAGCAGAGGTCTCTGACAGTCTGGAAGATGGTACATTTTCAGGAAAAGCAAGACCACTGCTTTGTGAGAGAGACTGTTTCTTGTGTAGAAATTATAGTCTATTGTATTAGAAGGCATTAATTTACATCCTAAATCTCCTGAGCTCTAGGGATACAGTGAAGACAGTGACAACACTTCTAATATTTATTCATAGAAGCCTTCTCAGCTTCCCCTGGAAAGGGCTCTGATTTTCGTAGGTGTTCCAGTCTTTTCCGTATTCCGTCCAGCTGTGCCTTTAAGCCTCTTCGGCTGAGAGGTGCACCTTTCTCTGTGCTCTTCCAGCCCTTGGTTCATCGCTGTCTCACAGAATTGAAATTAAGGCATTTGAGGGGAGAAATGCACATTATTCGCTTTTGTATCAGAGGACTATGGGAGCTCACTAATTACTGAATAATCCCACCATCACATGGGGGAGAACCAATCACCATTCTACACTTGATCTAAGCCAAAAGGCCGAGAAGCGATACCAATCACCATTCTATCCATTAACTGTTATTTTGCCAACATGTTGGTTCTGTAGACCGCGTGGGTCACTGATGTAGAAGTTGTATTCTCTTGATTAACTACCTGTAGTGTATGTTACAGTGTCTGATACAGCAACCAGTAGATGTTTGTATCTTTCCCATCTGCCACACCTTGATGGGCATAGTGATGGCTTCTTTCTGAAAAGCATGTCCTTGTCCTTGGTTGGACTTCACCCAGGGTAATCTAGTTTACACATTGTGCTTTGTGGCGTGCCTGGGTGGCTCCATTGGTTAAGCGCCCAATTCTTGATTTCGGCTCAGGTCACAATCTCACAAACCGTGAGGCTCTGCGCTGACAGTGCGGAGCCTGCTTGGGATTCTCTGTCTCCCTCTCTCTCTCCCCCTCCCCTGCTCACACACACACACACACACACACACACACTCAGTCTCTCTCTCTCTCTCTCACTCACTCACTCACTCTCAAAATAAATAAAAAAATAAACTTTAAACATCGATAACAATGAAAGCAACAAATTGTGTATTGTGCCCCATTTGATCTTTGCCTTGATATTGGTCTCTTTGAAGAGTCTTAGAAAAGGGAGTGTCTCTGCTAGGTTTTTCATAACCTGGTAAAATATTCTCTCTGCTAAACTGTGATAGTTCTTTATGTACTAGTTAAGATGGAGTTCCCAACATTTCACATTTGGTTGTTTGGAGATGTTTTTTGATTTGGAAAGTCTGAGGGTAGGATGGAGGGAGGTAAGTGTGAATTAGTAAACTGCAGGCCAAAGGACATTTTGTATGTGTATTATGACCTTGACTTGTAGAATGCCCCCTAGTGATATTTGAAAACACCAAGTTTTCAGCTGGATTTGAGACAACAAAGTACTACACGGCCCTCTGCCTTCCCTGCATTGGGAAAGCAGGTGAAGGATGTGCCAAGCCCAGTCCCCTGGGGTCTCCCCACCATCTCCTTCCCACTGCTCCTGGCTGTGTGGGTGGTGACTTCTGGGGAGGCCTGAAAGCTCCACTGGCTTCTCAGTCCCTGGCTAATTCTCTCTGGGTGGTCTTTTATTCTTCCCATGCTTCTCTGTTCTTAAGTCCTCAGTATTTCTACCCCCTTGGATAGTATTGAAGTTGCTGTGTGTGTTTTTAATTGAGTGTCGACAGTTCTGGGTATAACAAGGCCGGCAACTGCCTTATCGGTCTGAATGTGCGGTGTTGTTTTAGCCTGTGTGGTTGTTTCAAAATGTTCGTCCTTGCGGTTTTTGGGTTAGGTAATTGCTGTAATCCTCTTCCAAGAGGAGCAATGATCATAGAGGTTCTTCAGTTCTGAGTAAGAGAAACTGAACCGTCTCTACCCTACATTGAAAGAAATTTGCATCTGTGGGATCCAGTGAAGACCGTTGAGATGCTCGTCAGACGCTCTAAGCTGAAAGTCCGTAAGCGTAGACGAGCTTTCACATGTCTTTGTATGGCACTCGCCACCCTTACCCCACTTCACCAGATCTGAGCACAGGCCTGGTTCGCGGTTGATGCTCTCTGTGAGTTGGTTGCTTTCACAAGTCAGAGGGTGCTTGTGATGCAGTGAACACACGAGCCTTCCTCTAGACGACCTCACAGCCTTTCAGAGGGTTTCGTGTGGGGGCCTCCTTTAAGAGGGGGACTTTCGTAGGGGTGTGGGGAGGAGCTATACGTTTGGCCATGTGACATTTCGTGCTCCCAAACCCAACTTAAACATTTTCTATTTGTCCCCAATTAAACTCTTATGGGACTGAAATATGACATCAGAAAGTTGAAGTCCCCTCCCTTTTTGTACAGGCCAGTGACCTTCAAGCTAAGAATGGTTTTTAATAGATGGACATTTGCAAGTAATTGGATGACAGGGAACACTCACTTTGAAACCCGGTGAAGCAAAAATGTTATTCGCCTCTAAAACTTTCCAGTTTATTCTTAATCCTATTGAATTTTGTCAAAAGAAAATTTGTGGACGTGTGTGTTTTCTCTTGTTACCGTAGTACCTACATTATATCCTCACGTTTGCCTATTGGTCTGCTCTAGTATGAGGGCCGGAAAACTTGTCAGGAGCGAATAGTAAATATTTTAGGGTTTGTGGCCATATGGTCTGGGTGGCAGTGACTCACCTTTGCTACCGTAGCGTGTAAGCAGCCATAGACGGTATGTAAACAAACGGGCCTGGCTGTGTTCCAGTAAAACTTTATTTATGGACACTGAAATTTGAATCCCATACAATGTTCACGTGTCATGAAATGTTATTCTTTGGCTTTTCTTTCAGCCACTTAAAAATGTAAACGCCATTCTTAGCTCGAGAACCGTCTACGAACAGGTGGTGGGTTCAGTCTGGCCAGTGGTTCACTTTGCTGACTCCTGTCCTAGATGATGAGACAGCAGCCTCCAGTAATACCTGGAGTGACTAGGTTAACTCAGAGACTCTAGTGAACCTGAAATAACACCAGACAAAGTAATGCCTGGTCTCGTGACAGACTCCCATGTAACCACAGCACGAGGCATGCTCCTGTTCCCCACGTGCCGCACCTTGGGTCTGAGGGATTTTTTTTTTTTTTTAATTTTTTTTCAACTTTTTAAATTTATTTTTGGGACAGAGAGAGACAGAGCATGAACGGGGGAGGGGCAGAGAGAGAGGGAGACACAGAATCGGAAACAGGCTCCAGGCTCCGAGCCGTCAGCCCAGATCCTGACGCGGGGCTCGAACTCACGGACCGCGAGATCGTGACCTGGCTGAAGTCGGACGCTTAACCGACTGCGCCACCCAGGCGTACGGGTCTGAGGGATTTAAACCCACCCGCCCTCCCTCAACCCTGCCTCCACCCACCCTACACCCCTGCTCAAACCCCCTTCCACCCCCCACCCCCCACCCCCCACCCCCCATCCCACAGACCTAGTTCTTTAAAATCTGTCTAGGAAAGAGTTCCTTCAGGATGCAATGTCAGCCCTGGGCCCCTTCCAGCTCCTATTTGGAAGGTCTTTCCAAGGATAGCGAAGCTGAAACAGCTGCAGGATTTTTTTTCTTCTAGAATCATCCAGTGAGGGGGTGAGTTCAGGACTCTGGCAGCTCCCGTGTAAATGCTGAGCAGTTGAAGACAAATCTGGGAACAAATCTGGAGCAAATCCTGCTGCTCCTAAAACAGGGAGAGCGGCCTCACCAAAGCCAAGGCTTGCAGCATCCGCCTTTATTTCGAGGCCAGGGCTGGGGAAAGGGAGCCTCACACAGGGTCTCGTGAGACCCACTAGGACGCTCCCTCGCTCAGCTGGGTGTCTGTGGAGACCCCCTGGGGAAGCAAGCACATCTGCAGCTCCCCGAACGAGACCACTGTCCCGACTGTCATCCTGTTTGCCAGCGGCATCATGGCTCGTGCTAGAGGGTCAGCCAGCTGTGCTGTTGTCTCATGGAGAAAGTTTCCAGAAACGCTTTTTCCCTTTCTGCTCGAATGACCAAGTTTCAGAAAAATCCAATGATAATGTGCAGCCGTTTCAAATCTGTAACGTTAGCTGGGATGTTTAGGGTCATGTTGCCTGGGAGATTTAGGGGAGGGCATGTTAAGGTCTGTGAAATAGCCAACAAAATGTCCTCTGGAGCCCGGAACGCTGAGGCAACAGAGAGGCCGGCGAGAGGGGATTGCGGATGTGGTGTTTGTGCGACCTGGTCCTCATTGATGGGACTGTGTTGTGTTACTCTTGGACACGATAGGTGATCGCCATGAGGGCAGGGGCTCCCGCCTTTTGAATCTTCTACAACACTAAGCAGGTGTGGTCTTGGGTCCCAGTCAGCATCTCTGCCTATTGTGGACCCAAGTCTTGCGTGACCAGCAGAGAAGGGGCCAGATCATCTCGCCTCTTGGCCACGGGGGTGGGGGAGGCCTGTTGTTGGCAGGTAACCATGGTAACAAAGGCCTGGAGCCTTCTTTTTTTTTTTTTTTAATGTTTATTTATTTTTGACAGAGAGAGTCAGAGCATGAGCGGGGGAGGGGCAGAGAGAGAGGGAGACACAGAATCGGAAGCGGGCTCCAGGCGCCGAGCCGTCAGCACAGAGCCCGACGTGGGGCTCGAACCCACGGACCGCGAGATCGTGACCTGAGCCGAAGTCGGCTGCTCAACCGACTGAGCCACCCAGGCGCCCCTAAGGCCTGGAGCCTTCTAAGAGGGAGACTGGGGAGTGGAGGTAGAGCTCTGGGAGCCTGGCCTTTACCTTTCCAGTCTCTGATGTCTCCGCCAGAGTGAATGTCCCAGCGTTGTCCTTTCGGGCAGCCTGTGGGGCAGGGAGACTTCGAAGTATGCTAGGATTGAAAGTTTAAGAGGGGGTGTGGGGAGGGAGAGTTAATGAGGCTTTCCTCATTACTATGCCTTTCCTGTAATGTAGTTTTGCAAAATAAGGACTATGTCACATCTTATAAACAAGATATCTTTTTAAAGGTCTATTGCGTCCATTCAGTGGAACACTAGGTAGCTGGTAAAAAGAATGTGGCGCATCCATATGGTGCCCGAAGTGTATCTCCAAGGGACAAGTGAAAATAACAAGGTTCAGAAGGCTATATGACACATGAGCTTACTTGTGTAAGATTTAATCTGTGTTTTTCTCTATTTTTATATAGAATATTATGCATAGGAAATTCCTGGAAGGCTACACAATCCATTGACAGTAGGAGGAAGGGGCTGATGCTGGGGGTTCTGAGACGGGAGGGAAACTTTTGTTTTTATATTTTTAATGCTTATTTATTTATTTTGAGAGAGAGTGAGCACATGTGTGTACAAGCAAGAGAGGGGCAGAAAGAGAGCGAAAGAGAGAATCCCAAGCAGGCTCCACGCCGTCAGCCCAGAGCCTTACCCAGGGCCCGTTCTCACTAATGGTGAGATCATGACCTGAGTGGAGAACAAGAGTTGGACACTTACCGACTGAGCTACCCAGGCGTCCCAGGAGGGAAATTTTTCATTGCCTGTTTGTACTGCTGTTTGTTTGATCGATTGATACATATATCCACATGTAGGTATATTTTTACCGTGTGCACGCATGCTATTTTCCCAGTAAAAGTTTAAGTTAATAAAAATAGAAGGAAATGCACAAAAGAAGTCATTGAGAAGGTATTTGGCATCATGAAAGCTTCCGGAGCTGGTCACCCTCGGCCTGTTCTGGACGTGGAGATATGGAGAGTAAAGCAAAAGAAAATACTGGGGTATTTCACTTATGGCAACCCCTGCCCCTCCCACCCCACCCAGCCCTGTGCGGCTTCCCTTATCTGAGCCATAAATTCTGGGACAAACAATGGCAAGTCAGCCTGGGGCTGGGCTTGGTGTTTACAGAGGGAAAATCTGGGAACCCACTGGAATGAAAAATGGCGCCCGAGGCTTCTGGGCTGGGAGGGAGGGTCACAGGAGGCGCTGGGGCCTGCCCACGTGACTGTCCAGCGTCGTAAGGAGAAGCCCAGTGGTCGTTCTGAGGGTTTAACTCTCCAGCTGTCCTGAGATTCTCCACAGAACAGCTTTTGTACACTCTTAAAAACATCACTCCTTGAGCCCAAGGAGAAACTTCAATTTGGAACAAATTAGTCAAGAATTTTGTTGTTTTATCCTAATTAAAGGCAAGAAATCTTTGTTGTAACTTTCTCTACAGGATGTGACTTGCTGGGGAGAAGTTAATGTAGTGGTTCTCATGGGGAGAGGCATTCCATCTTATCTTTCTCCCCCCGATTAAATATAGTAGAACTCACCAATATTCCTCTCATGCTGGCATTCTGTTTAATTCACTAGGTTTATGAGCTATAATAGGGCCTCCCCCCACCTCCCCAAAAACCATCTTCCCTCTGTTCTTGTGCTGTTAAAAAAAAAAAAAAAAATGAAGTAAACACAAGAGAATTTTCTGTGGCCCAAATTCTGACCTTGGTAAATCATATTTTTTTGTTTGTTTTCCCCTGATTGATGAAGGGTCTTGCCCTGCCGGTCTGCTTTCTTCAGAATCAGCATTTACAACTACCCACACCAGAAGCCCTTTTATCCTGCGATCTGCTTATTTCCCCCCGGAGCTGAATTGCTTCTTTCCAAGATGGTGGCCAAATCCTTGCCCTTTTTCTTCCCTTTTCTTCCTCAGCACAAACCCACCTGGCTTTCTTCTTTGAGAACTGAGTGTGTTGACAGCCAGACTGAGAAAAGTTTTTAGCATTATTCTGGCTACTCTGCCCAGTAGCAAATGGGGAAAGATGAGGCAGAACCAGCCAGTGGCTAGTGGCCATGTACTTAGAGTATCCTCTCCCTGGAGGAGACACCAGCCCACCACAGGAATACTCCCAGTATTCCTGAATATTCCAAATATATTCCAAAATATATTTCATGGTCCTGGGAAATGTGAAGACTAGTTCAATATCACCCGCTGCCACCTAAGTCTCCGTGGCTAGAGGAGGCTCTTTGGAGGAAGCAGGACTTGAACCTGGCTTTCAGAGATGGAAAGGATTTACAGTGAAGGGTGGGGTGGGGGGACAAAAAGGGAGTTCTAGATGGAGGGAAATAATGCACGTAAAAGTTTTGCAGTGGGAAGATACCCACCCCAAGGGTGCTTTTGCAAACTTGGAGGCTTCCAATGATAAGATACAGAAGTGGCCACAGGCCTCTTCCCCGCAGTTTCCTCCCCATTTTTATGTTAAAGTGAAAGCAAGTCTCTGACTGAATTCAGCGGCACCCCAGACATCTGTGAGCAAGCAGACACAAGGACAATCTTATCGTCTGTTTCCTGGGCCTGATGATGCCGCAGCTCTCTGGCGTTCAGGTGTCCTGCCCCAGCGGGCACCTGACTGAAGGCAGGCACAAGAGAATACCAGCGGCAGTGTTTAGCTACCATAGTGGGTCAGGCCACAGAATTTTCCAATAACGTGTGTGAGCACTATGCTGCATTTCTGGGCTCGGGGTATGACTCTCGATGGTAATAGAGGCTTCTGGGTTTACCTAGATTCTCACATCCCCATGCCAGGGTACAGGGGCTGGAAGAAGATTTCCAGCCACTCCATTTGTCCTGAACACCACTGATTTCAGCAGTGAAATTGTTTTAGCATCCATAAACATATCCGAAGCCTGGCAGTCACTGCCTCTGGGGTGTGGACTTCTGATTGGAGTCTTTCAACTAACCAGCAGCCTGTGGTGTATAGAATCTGATTACTTAAAATTTTTTTTCTGAACCCTTATTTATTTTTGAGACAGAGAGAGACAGAGCATGAACGGGGGAGGCTCAGAGAGAGAGGGAGACACAGAATCCGAAACAGGCTCCAGGCTCTGAGCTGTCAGCACAGAGCCCGACGCGGGGCTCGAGCTCATGGACCGCGAGATCATGACCTGAGCTGAAGTTGGACGCTTAACCGACCAAGCCACCCAGGCGCCCCAGAATCTGATTACTTTAAACATTAGCTCCCACCCTGGAGTGTGGATTTAAATTAACCTATGTGCACATATCTCTTAACACTATTCAAAGAAGAGCACTTAAGTGACTTATAGGCAATATTATAGCTAACCTGCGTAGACTTTTGGAGACCTGAGAATAGAAGTGTTTGGAGTTTAGATAAAACTTGAGAAACTGACGTCTCTGATTTTCTATTAGTAGTGAGAAGGCTAAGGGTCAGGGAGGTTGATCAGCTTGCCCGGGGTCACCCTGCTTGGTGGCCGCAAAAGAAGACAGTATTTCCTCTTCCTCTTACTACCCCCTCTTACTACAACTAGGCAGGAGGCTCCCCCAAATAAGCGGACAGTGTGGTTTGGGGTGTTAATTCTGTTGGGTATGATCATCGGTTTTGCATTAGTGTGAAAAGGTTTTATCAGCTAGAGACACTTTGAGGCATTTATGAATATTGCAGTATATAAACTTACTGTATTTCCAATGGATTTGTTTTGAGTACTTCAGAAGGGGGGGTGCAGAGATGAAAGAGAATGGCAGACCATCTGATAACCAATGGTGCTCTGCAGTAGGTTCATGGGGGGGGGGGTTCTTTTTACTCTTCTCTACTTTTTACGTTTGCAATTTTCCATTTAAAGTTTTTCACAAGAAGTTTTTAAAAAAATCAGAGTGATTTTTCACACCCAGCCAAGAAACGCCTTTAGTTGCCCGCCTACAGTTGCCAGCCGCCGTAATCAGTTTCATGAAAGATAGGATTTTGTCCCTGTTCCATCTGGGCTGGTCAGGAAATCTTGGTATCAGTGACCCAGTGGTCGACCCCTCGGGGCAGGTGAAGCCTCCCGGTCCTCTTATCAGTGATCCCACCTCTCAGCAGCCATTCGCAGAATCTCCTCCTGGTGACTCACTTCTTATCATCCCTGCTCCACGTCTGCACGCGGGAGTACATTTACGTGGCCCTGTAGTTGATTATCCCACACGCCGTGCTTGGGCCTGGCCTGCAAGGGAGGGAAGATGGAGTTAACTTACTGTTTGCATTAAGCGTGTGTGCATTCCCATAGCTGTCCGCTGCTGTCTTGGATGTTGCAAAACATTATCCCACAGTTAGAGAAGGGTGGAGAGCAGTCTTTCTTCCACCCCCTCTGCCCGTCTCCGCCTCCTTGCCAAGGAGCCGGGAAGGCTTTGGAATAACCTGAAATAAACTTGCAAGTTCAAGCAGAGCCTTCATTCCGCTCTCCCTGGCAATTAACAGTGATTTACTGGAGGTTACATTCTAGCGTGGCCTCTGCCCTTCTGTTATCAGCTGCTTCAGGGACTGGCCTCTTTATTGGTCGGTTCCTGGCTGTCCTGCAAACAACCCCTTTCACATTTAGCTCTTGCCCACAGCCACATCCTGTCCCTTTAGTACTGTATGGGCGGCCCATACTCAAGTCGGGGAGGGCTGTGCCGTGTAGACAGCCGCCATAGACAGATGGATCGAATCACAGGGTAATTTTTCTCCTGGCGTTTTGGAGATGGAACGGACTCCGAAATTTGCTGTCTGTAACATGTTCCCAGAGAACACGAGGTTGGCGCGAGACGAGTCTAAATCCCCAAGTGTCTGTCTGCAAACAGCTGACGGTGTCCTACCCTGGCACAGACCGGGCGTCCTGCCTTCTTGCCTTTTGTCAAGAAGATTCCTGTTACAGATGGGAAGTCACCCAAAGCTCTGTTTCCCTTTTGGCTCAGCCAGAAAGTGATGTGTGGGCCGTCACCTCACACACCGTGTTCATGGGCACGGTGTGGCCTGACCATCTAAGCTGACCTACGTAGCCGCGCTGATAAATGTTCGTGTGAAAGAACGCCGAAGCAGCCTTGATCTGTCACATGTGAGGGATTCCTCTTACAGGTTAATATCTGGAAAGGGCTTGTCCCTCCTGAAGAACTGATATCTTCCCTTTGATCAGATAAGAAGAATTGCCTCTCCCCTCCCCCACCTGCTCCCTTCACTTTTTTGGACTCCCTTGAAAGACAGAGCTCATATTTCACACCCTTTACAATGTTAGCCTGGATGGGGGGGGGGGGTGTATTTTCTTTCCCCTTCTCTCCGCTTGGGTTTTGGTTTTCTGTGAACATTTTCAGAAATCCTTTAGGTGATATACAGGGCACCAAGAAGTGACCTGTTCAAAGGCTGCACTGCCTTTCCACTGCTGATCACTCTGTCCTTGGGAGTTGAGGACCCCGTACAGTCCTCCCCACTCGAGGACTGTGCGCTTCCTCTCGACAGAATCCTCACCCAGACGTCTCCGTTTGTGTTTTTCACGAGCATCTGAGTACCTTCCCTTTTTGCTAACAGATTGGGTCTTCTTACTGGGAATTGAGACCCTCTGCTCTTCATGGTAATTCACGAATCTGCTCACTTAACATTCCTGCTGGGAACCCGCTCACCTGTCTCATCAGTTTCAGCCCCAAAGATAGAGATCAGCATCCAGAAAATTGAGGATGCTCAAGGACAGGTTTCCCCTTACGCTGATCATGGTAGCTGGGTTTGGACGGACCTGGTGGGAAAGCATTTGTGAGGGTCATAAGCTCTGCAGGGAGCGTGGCAGGCGATGGAGACCATTTCCTTGGAAGCCTATTGTAGAGGCTTTTCTAAATCACACGTGAGGGTTATGTTCCGCAGACTGGGCCCTAGATATCATTTGTTTCCCGATGAGGATTTTACATTTTATATTTTCATTTTAGTATTAGTTTTTAAAACTATTTTGAGCCTATCCTGAATTGTCTAGATGGCTACCTTATGACTCTGAGTTTGTTGCCTCATTTATATTCGCTATTAGGTTGGTGCCCAGAGATAACGAAAATACCAGTGCCAGCTAGACTCCCTGGCAGTTCTACATGGCTATGCTGGTGGTCGGGGGGTGGGGTAGGGGGGAGGTTCCTGGATTGTATGTTAGCTTGGGAATGGAAGAGAACAATATATATGCCTAGATACTTCTGCACATTTTACTTGTATGACATTGCCTTGTTAGGTTACTGAGAGTCAAGCAGGGCTCGAAGTCAGTAGATTTCTTGGCCAAAATGGTCAGCGATTTAATAGGTATCTGTACCGAAAAAGGGAGGAGGGGATTCCTTCCTGTTGAGAGCCCACAGTGTTGAGGTCATGATTTGAGGCCATTAGCCTTGTAAAATACGTTGTTAGGAGTTTCTGGATAGTACTCAGGGCTCACCAGACGATCCCCAATGCCCAGCCTCTGTGTCAGAGCTGTGAACTTGAATGTGTGTCTGGGCTGGAACAGGTGGGCTCACATGGCTGGTCTCCCTCCTTCTGGGTCATCACACACACCCCAGGCAGCTAACTTTTCTGTAATTCTGTTTTTGTCATCACTCCTGCTCTAAGCCGTCCATGACTCCCTAGTGCCAACTGGATGACTTCACCTGGGGATTCTTCCCCTGGTTGGCAGGGCTCTCTCAGGCCCGCCCCGCTCACCCTGGAGGAGTCACATCCTGGGTGTTTGCTGCTGCAGCTTGTGCCCTAGCCACCCCTCCCTCTTGGCGGCCTCCCGGCTCTCACGTCCCCCTGGGACACTGTCTTTGTCCCATCTCCTTGTTTCCAGACCCTCCGAAGTCCAGTCCAGATACCATCTTGCCTTCTCTAATTACCCCGGTCACTTTTACTCCCCTTTCTGCCCCCAAACAATGGCATCATGTAGACTTAATGTGCTGTCACTTGAGTCATGGGGTGGTGAGTTGGAGGAGCCTGTCCCACCTTCTGGACTATGAACTCCTGGGTAGATGGCAGGATTCAACTTACCCTCCTGATGTGGCTTTGTCTCCTTCCAAAATGTACTTCTCGGTGCCTACGTCCGTTCATTCACTCGCTCCTCCATTTAACAAACCCGTGTTGAGCACCTGTTGTGTGCTGGCAGGACTCAGCACGTTGAGGAGATGGTGATCAAGACAGACACAAAGGAATATTCCTCATGAATCTTCCGGGCTGGGGAGATAGGGAGAAGTTGGGGGGAAGGAGAGGAAGGTCTCAAACAAGTCTTGATGGCTCAGGACTGGCAGGAGAAGAGTCAGGGAACCTCAGGACACACACTGCAGAGAAGTGTCAGCCATTGGTTGTATGGGACTCATCACCTCTCTTGCACCAATGACTCGATTAGTTTGCACTCCAGGACTCCAGCTCTTAATCCTGTCTGCTCATTTGAATCAGCTGCAGAACCTCCATGAATTTGGACCCCCTGCCTCACCCAAGAGACGGTCTGATTTATTTGGTCTGGGGAATAGATAACAAAACTCACGACCCACGCGCGAGCCGGGGGACCCAGCGGGACACCCCCCACCCCGCCGCTCTGTAGGCGGCCCAGTAGGTCAGCTCAACCCCTTGCACGGGCGGAGCGAGGGTCTTGTTCAGTGCTGGGGCCACAGGTGTGAGGGCTCAGAGAAGAGGATTTATTTGTGTGGCCTGCCATGTGCCCTCTTTGGGGTTGAACTGTGGCCCCTAAAAAGATACGGTCAAGTCCTAATCCCCCGACTGCGACTTTATTTGGAAATCGGGTCTTTGCAGATCGTCATCTGGTTAAGATGAGGTCCTACTGGATTAAGGTGGGCTATCAGCCAGTAAAGGTAGGGGGTCCTCATAAGAAGAGGGCAGTTTGAATACGGAGACACACAGGGATGATGCCTGTGACGACAGAGGCAGAGACTGAAGTGCTGTAGCTGCAAACCAGGAAGGCCAGGGATTACTGGTGGCCACTGAAACCAGGAAGAGGCCAGGAAGCATGGCCCCGTTGACACCTGATTTCAGCCTTCTAGCCTCCAGGACCGGGAGAGACTCCATTCCTGTTGATTTAAGCCCCTCAGTCCATGGTATTTTGTTATGGCCTCTCTAGGACACTAATACAGGCCCCGAGGGTCTTGGCCACATGAACGGTGATGCCAGGATCTCCCCCAGGCCCCGACTTGGGCACCAGCAGGAGCCCCGAGGCAAACCCTCAGCAGCTGTCACAGCTGTGACCTGACTGAGCGTTTCACAAAGCAGCAGCCTGCACGGGAGATGTCAGCGAGGGGAGAGGGTCTCAAAGAACGGAATGGAAGTTGACAGCTTGGTTCTCACTCCCTAACCTTTAATTAGGCCCACAGCAACAGCTGCTGCTCAGAAAGGGCTTCATTATCAAGTCAGTGGCATGGCCTGGGTTCTGCTTGGGGAAAGGGCATGGGTAGAATGCCTTGAGTAGCAGGCCAGCACGGGACAGCCCTGTCAGTTCAGCGTGTGAGCGGCACAGGCTGAGCCCTGGAGGCCTAGACCCCGCTCTGGACGAAGCACGGAAGGCCTCCCTGCTGTGGGGAAGAAAGCCCTGGACGCCAGGCCCAAGCGCTGGGCTTTGGTTTCATGCTGCTTCCGGTTCTTTCTGTAAGCTTCGTAAAGTGACTTCACTTCACATATTGGTTAATGACATCTCTTTTGGTAAGATTGTGGAGGCTTCAGTGAAACGCAGCGAAGTTCGGCAAGGGCCCCGCTAGTGCCTTGCGCTTAGTGGTGCTGGTCGGACGCTCATGTGGCGAGTAGGGGTCCGGAAGGGCCAGGACTCAGAACAAACAGGAGGTCAGCCTCGTGTGTATGGCGTGGGGCCGTTGGTGGCCCGGGGCGCTGCCTCCCATAAAGTGGCGCAGTAGACAGCAGGCCTGACTGGCCTTTGGGACGCGTGTGGTGTATCCGCAGCAGGCTGCACGCCGGGTGGAAGCTGGTGGGCCCAAGGGACCTTCCAAGAGAGGCAACTTGGAATTTTCTGTGTCTGGTGTGTGTTCCCAGGGTTGCCTCGCCCTGACTCCCAGAAACCCGTTTTCCCAATTTGCTGCTCCTGTGTCTAGAACCTACTCCCACAAGACAGCTCCCAGTGTGTGAGAGGCTCAAGTGCCACTGTCACCAGGTGAGGGGGGCGGAGCCTGGCAGAGGGCAGCCTGGGCATGTTCCCCTCCCATGGGCTCTGTGCAGCTGTCCTCGCTGCACCTGTCTGGTCCCCGCCTAGAAGCCCTGGGCCCTGGGCCCACAATCCGCTCAGCTTTTCGTGAAAGTTGTTCGTAATTATTTATGGCAAAAAGCAAGGCTCTCTTTTGCCAGAATGAATGTTCTTAAATGAAGAAGTTTTTATCCTGGCTGATTTTAAATCTAATCAGATTCTTGCAGTCCGGTGGAAAAATCAAACTTTTTCCAACCAGGTTAATCTTTTAGAAGTCTGTTCCTTCCTGGCTCTTTGTTTTTTTCCTAAAGCTGTGTACAAATATTCTCTCGATCCATGAGTTTTGGGGGGCTATCTTAGCTTCCTAGGGTTGCTGTAACAAATTACTACCAGCTAGATGGTTTAAGACAACAGAAACTTATTCCCTCACTGTTCTGGAGGTCAGAAGTTCCAAAATCAAGGTGTCGGTGAGGCGGGCACTCCCTCTAATGACTCTAGGGGAGAAGCGTCCTCGCCTCTTCCAGCTCCTGGTAGCGCTTGGCTTTCCCTGGCTGTGACAGCATGAACTGCAGCCTCTGTCTGTCCCCACACGACCCTTTCCCCTGTGTTTCTGTATCTCACAGCTCCCCCTCCTTTCTCCTAGAAGGATACCAATCATTGCATTCACAGCCCACCCTAAATCCAGTATAATTTCATCTCAAGGTCTTTAATTGCATCTTCAGAGATCCAGTTCCAAATAAGGTCAATTCACAGGAACCAGGGGTTAGGACAAACAAATCTAATGTCATATGAACAGGAGCCAATAGAAATATGAGGCTCAAAGAAGTGAGCAGGCAGCTCTCCTACCTTGTAGACAAAGAAGCGGTTACTTGTGAGCCTGTGACAAGACAAAGGGGCTGGGCTTGGGGCGGCAAATTAATGAAGAAGTAACAAAGTTTGTTTATGCAGCCTTCTCGGCCTTGAATTCCCCTATCTTTTTCGATAAGGATGCTTTATACCCTCATGGCATAGGGAAGGTGCCTTCACACAGGAGATTTATTTCCTGTTTTGGGGGAGGCGGGGGACAAAGGAGGTCAGAGTGTCCTTCTTGCACCTGGCATTTTCTTAAGTAACTTTAACTGAAAATCATCCATATGCCAAAGTGGCTTATTTTGAGGTAGCCTAGTCTGCTCCCCTTCCCGCCATCATAAGTGGAAGAAAAATGTTATAAGAAAACAGCTGTAGAAAAGCATATAGGGTTTTTTTGTTTTCCCATCCATTCATACATGGAGAACCACAGTATACTAGAACATTAAGAATACCAGGAATTTGGTATTCACCTGGGTCACTGGGTGACCCAGTCAGTTAAGTGTCTTGACTGTTGATTTCAGCTCAGGTCATGATCTAAGGGTTAGTGGGTTCCAGCCCCATGTCAGGCTCTGTGCTGACAGTGTGGAGCCTGCTTGGAATTCTCCCTCTCCCTCTCTCTCTGCCCTTCCCCTGCTCATGCTCTCTCATTCTCTCTCTCTCTCTCTCTCTCTCTCTCTCTCTCAAAATAAATAAATAAATAAACATGAAAAAAAAAAAAAGAATACCAAGAATTTTGTTTTGGTTCATCCAAAAGGTACAGAAAAGCTAACATCGCTATAAACTTACAGCGAGGCGTGTTGATCTGTATTCTAAGAGGGCCATTTTATTTAGTGGTACCCATTTTTCCCATTTTATTTAGTGGTCAGGTCTAAGGGTCTAAGGTAAAGAAGGTGCTCCGTAAATATTTGGTAAAGAAAGGCAGATGGGAGGCACGGTGCCAGGGTCGGCTTGAGGCAACACCCCACCCTAGGATGTGACCTCTTAGGAGCCGGAGGGAAGTCAAGGTGGCTCCATTAGTCTGCAGACTCTGCACCAGAGCTGTCCTAGTCTCTGTGTTCAGATATCATGTGTCAGAGGGGAGTGCTTTTCTCGGGTGGCTGCTGTCCGTGGGCCTTCAGCTGAATGTTTGGCAGAATTCCTTGAGGGTAGGCATCTGTATTAAACGTCAGGTATCAGGAGCTTGGGAATAATCTCAATTGTCTCACTGATCTTTCTGGACTGGGATCAGTACCATTTTCTGTCTGGGTTCATTTCCTGACACTTGGTCCTGTGATTTTACAGGAATAGAATACGTGTAAATGGAAGAAATGTTTACTGTTGGAGAAATTTTGCTTGGAAAAGGAAATGCACGTCCAAAGTTCTGAGGAATTTTGAGCCTCAACACCGATGAGACTGTCCAGATCTGTGGGGTTTTGAACTCTGTTTGTTGGAATAAGGTTGGGTTAGGAAAGTACCTAGGAGGTTTTAGGTTTCAGGACAGTAGTGCTAAATGTTTTAATTCCCAAACACATAACATTTTTCTTGCCCTTTTCTAAATGTCTTTCAAATGGAGCAGGATATCTCCCTGGTTTTGCAAAAGCTCTGTGTCCTCGTCTGCATTCTCCCAAGAAACAAAACGAATAGGATATGTGTCTGTCTGTCTGTCTGTCCGTATCCATAGGAAGAGATTTATTAGAAAGGATCATCTGATGTGCCCATCAGGTTGACACCTAAAACTAACCATTGTATAATCTCTGTGGCATTTGCTCATTCCTAGCTCAGTAAGGTAGCAGGTGTCACATATATGATCCTTTTTTGGTATCCTTGGCAAAGGCATTCTCAGTGGAAACGGAGTGAAAAGTCCAAGGATGAAAACCAGAAAGAGACGGGTGAGACGGTTGTTTTCTGTTTCTGAATTTCAGTTGGCTACCTTTGCCTCTTGCCCTGAGCATGTCAGTACCTTTTTTAAAAAATGAACGAAAGAAAGGATGGGGAAAATACTTCATTACAGTGCAGGGAGAGCTGTTTGGGTTTCTTTGACCAAGTCCACGCTCAGCCAACAGATCACTTGTTTGAAACTTACTTCTGATAGCCAGAGGAAGGCTTTGATTAAAACATCATTTGCCAGCCAAACCCCTTCCTTGACCCTTCCATTAACAGGTGTAACTCTCCCCATGAACCCTGAGTTCCCCTGCTGTGCAGGGGACCAGGAAAGTGGATTCATTTCTAGAGGACTTGTGACCACCCTCCGAGGTGCTGGCCCACGGATGTCCATTTGGTCCCTTTTCTGCCACCGTTCATTTCCCGGCTGTTGGCGATGAGCTGTGTAAGGCATGTTTATACACAGGATTCGTAAAATACATTTGAGCGGCAGATGATTTTCTATCGCCTAACTTTATTCAAAAGCATTTAGTCTTTGTAAAACCAAAAGTCACGGGAGACCCGGTAATAAAGCTGGTGCATTTTGCAACTTGGCCACCCATGCTTGATTGCAATAGCAAAATAATTGCTGGTGCAGGGTTTACTGGTGAACTTGTCAAGCGTCGAACAACTGTCACACACCAGAGACTTGAACATAGTGCTCTCCGTACCTGCTGTAGGTTAAATGTATTTCCTGCGTCTTTTACTGTTCTCTTTTACTGTGTTACTGTTCTCCTAGGATATGATTTGGTCACTGGCAACTTGTATTGATAACAATCAGGGTGGAAATGGGCTCGCAGAGTTTTCCGTATTCATATATAAAACTAGGCAAATAGTACTGTTTTAGATAAGTCTTCTCTCTGCTAGGCTCTGTTGCCAAATGACTGGATTTTTCCTTTTTTTTTTTTTTTTATTTTGATTTAATAAAACTTTAAACTACTTAAGTTTTTACTTAAAAACTTTCAGACGTGAAAGAAGAAATTGTAAGAGAGGCCAAGCAAGGTATTCGGGGGGAGGGTCAGAGTGATTTGAATTCAGATTTGAATTTACTAGCTGTGTGACTTTGGCCAAGCTATTTAACTTCCCTGAGTCTGTTTCTTCATCTCAGAGATGATTGTATCTACCCTATAGGCTTGTTATAAGAGCTCACCGTGATAAACTTTGTCAGTCATCTGGCTGACTTTATTCGTAATAAAAGCAGTTTCCCTCTTTTGGTGTGTATTCTTTCTCTTTTACTGGTTTATTATTAATAGCATTTTGTGTTCTTTATTTAACTGTAATTCTATCTTCATAGTTTTAAGTTTCAGTAGAAAATGACCCACCATAATATTTATTAATCCTTGTTGCTGAATTTAGAGTTCATTGTACTTTTGCTTTACTTTATGCCAACTGACATTCAGAACAATGGGGAGGCAAAACTCCTTTATTTCCAGCTTTTTCTAATTAAGCCTCACTTCTAGGTGAGCCACTCCTGAACCAAGTTTGGGATTCAGAGCTGGGATTGTTCTGGAGATTCCAAATGGGATCCCAACAACCAATTCTGAATGGAAAGGGCAGAGAAATTCAGAACCGTGGGCTGGAAGAGGGGAGTTCTTTACCCGTCCCCCCGCACCCCAACCCCGTGTGCATTGGTCAAATCTGTGAGCCCCTGCGCCAGGCTGGGTGCCTTACCAGGTACAGGAGGGGGTGCCCAGAGTGAACTCCAAGATGCAATGCTTGTGCTCTTAGAAATCTGGTATGAGGTTTGAACAGCTGGAATTTTAGCATGCAAGGGACTTGAAAAATGAGTAAGTAATCTGTCGTCCAAAGAAACATAACGTGGTGCAAACAGCCCCCTCCCTATGAGGAGATGTAAACATCACCATGGTTGGAAGGAGGTTGATTCTGAGATGCTGTGGGTTATAAGAAGCATCCTCCATTAGGAACACCATAGCTGAGGGGAAAAAAAGGAAATGCTTCCGCATTAACTTGCAAACAGTTGCAACATGCATTCTTATTTTATGAGTTCGGGGGATACATTCAAATTGGAAATAGGGATCTAGCTGCTTGTCTTCTGCACTGCATTGCCTAGCATGACCCTAGCAGAGTCGGTGCTCAGTACATCTTTAAAAAGAGGATAGATGTCTAGCTAGCACCGGGAAAATACTTTTGAACAGTTGTTATGGGTAGACAGAGCCAGGGTCGTGGTGGGATGAGGCAGGGCACATCGATGGGCTGAAATAGTGACCATGACTGGGGTGCCCTGAAAGCCTGGTGTGAGGGTCAAGGGGATACTAGTTCAGGGAGAGAGAGTGGTGTGCGTGGTTCTTGCATTAGAGAACTTGGTCATGCCAGAGAAAAAGTGGCTGAAGATGGTTTCCGGAGTGTTCAGGACGGGGGCCACAATGTTGGAGAAGTTGGTGTAGGGAGAGGAGGTGGGGCGGGGAGGAGAGGAGCTGAGGGGGTCCCTCTGAGATCGGCTTGGTGGGGGGGGGGGGGGGGGAGGGAGATTGGAGTAAGGAGCCAAATGCAAACCTACAATGTTCTCAAAAACTGAAATGCCCTGGAAGGGTCGGAAATCATACATCAGCAGTTTCTTTTGACAAATGTTGGCTGAAATATTACATGAGAAGAGTGATCCAACTCAACACTCAGTGATGCCTTTATGTTGTTGGTAGAACAGAGCTTCAAGGGTTCCGTTTAGAACATTTGTGTGATGAATAACTGGCCCTTGTTCGGGTAAACACAGGACAGCCTGCACCGAGTATCCAAATCTGTTTCGTCCAGGTCATGGCTGTTTTCCTGAGAGAGGACTTCTCTCTCGCTGCCCCTCTCACCTTAATCAGTCACAACCAGCACACGGAGAAGGGCTCCACCTTTTCCAAGCCCTTTGCCACAGCTCCCTGGAACTCTCATTAAAGAGTGACCTGTATTCCTTCCTGTGTTCTTCAGGATACAAAACCGTTTCAATTTAGGTTTCAGAAAGCCTTGGGCAGACACAGGAAATCGAGCCTTCCACAAACTCACTGTGTGACTTGGGGGCAAATTTTGTGTCCATCCAGAGGACGAGTTGTTTCATGAGTTTATAAGCTCTGAGTCTGTGATAGATGGGTCAGACCAGTGCTGTTCAACAGAAATAGAAAGCAAGGGGCACCTGGGTGGCTTAGTCAGTTAAGTGTCTGATTCTTGATTTCAGCTCAGGTCTGGTCTCACAGTTCATGGGTTCAAGCTCCGCGTTGGGCTCTGTGCTGACAGTATAGAGCCTGCTTGGGATTCACGCTCTCTCTCTCTCTCTCTCTCTCCCCCCCCCCTTCTCTCTACCCTTCCCCTGCTCATGCTCCCTCTCTCTCTCAAAAGTAAATGATAAATAAACATTAAAAAAAACTTATTAAAAAAAAGAAGGAAATAGAAAGCAAGGTGCATACATAATTTTAAACTACATTTTTAAAATTTTTAACAAAAAAACAGGTGAAGTTAATTTCCAGAATATTTTTTAACCCAGTACATCCAAAATACCATCATTTCAACATGCAATCAATATTTAAAGAAGAAACGCTCTTGAGATATTTTACATTCTTTTTGGTGGGTGGGGGGAAGTAACACTCGGTCACTTAGAGCACATCTCAGTTCAGACTAACCACATCTCACATGCTCTGTAGCCACATATGGCTTGTAGCAAAGAATGAGCAGTACCATTTTAGACCAAAAGTCAGTGAGTTCTATGTAGAAGCACAGTTAATTTGGTTAAAAGACCTACCTGCCCGCAGCCCTGTGGTTTCTTAGACCCTGCAGCTTTGCATTAATTCATTAAACGGCTAGTGTGGGTTTGCCACCGTCCGTGAGGTCTTTTTAAAACACACACACACACACACACACACACACACACACACACACACAACCCCAGACAATTAAAAGCCAGTTTTGAGGCCACAGAAGGAAAAGGATCCTAGGAATCCCAAGAAAGTTCCACCATTTCTCCTCAATTCCCAAATCCCCAAACTTGGGAAGGCAGAAATTTTTGTGTGTGTGAGGTTGACACAAATTAATTTGGAGGGATCCAAAATGACGTGAGACGATTTATAATCTGTCAAGCCCACTTAGCATGAGTATTTGTGCATTTTGCCGTAGAAATATTAATGTGTTTTATTCCTGAGTGTTTCTCTGGACCCTGCTGGGGCATATGTAGCATGTTCACTTTTCTAGAGTCTGAAATACACTCAATTTCTTTCTTCCTTCCTTCCTTCCTTCCTTCCTTCCTTCCTTCCTTTCTCTCTCTTTCTTTCTTTCTTTCTTTCTTTCTTTCTATTCCCTTTTAAGAGACAGAGCATGAGCCAGGGAGGGGCAGAGAGAAGGAGATAAAATCCACAGCAGGCTCCAGGCTCTGAGCTATCAGCACAGAGCCCCATGCGGGGCTCAAACCTACAAACCATGAGATCATGACCTGAGCCTAAGTTGGCTGCTTAACTGACTGAGCCACCCAGGTGCCCCTGAAATACACCGAATTTCAAAACACCTCTAGCTTTGCAGGTTTCAGGTAAGAGATCGTGGGTCTGTAGTCGTGTTTTTCAAACTTTTTTATTGTGACCATGGTAAGAAATTGTGTATCCCGGAATACACACACACACACACACACACACACACACACACACACACCCCTAAATCAAAGGTTTTATGAAAGATTTCACTCCTTTACTTGATGCCATGCATTTTGATATTTTATACTACTTTTTTTTTTAAGCTATATGTCCTAAATCACTGAGTTGACAGCAAAGTCCGCTAAAGTGTCATGCCTACAGTTTGAAAAGCACCACTGTGGGCCCCGTACCGGGGACTGTGGAGACCAGCACAAGGACATAAGTGCCAGTCAGAAAAGAGAGGGGAGATGGGCTCCTGGCGGGGTGGCAGCACCCCCCTCCCACCCTCTATCCTCACTGTTGGCTGTTCTCCTCTGTGGTTTTACCAGGACCGTCACAGCCATGCCCTCAGTGTCTTGTTGGTCATTGTCAGCAGTTTTTCTGGTGGTTTGGGCACCATGTGGGTCATCCAAGAAAATTACCTGGCCCAGTAGGCTTTGTGCTTGGATCTTTCAAAGGGAGCCATACAATTACGGCTTTGGGGAATTGAGGTGTGCCTTATAAAAGGGGTGGTTTACATGGAGCCACCATTTGTTCAAACTTCATTTGCATATTAATGAGGACCTTTTGGTCAGCAATGACTAAACACCAGCCTAGGTGGAAAAGGGAATTTATTGGTTCATGCAGTTGTAGTCAGCAGGTGCAAAGTTAGCTTCGGGCACGGCTGGACCTAGGGACTCTAGCAAGTGGGTAGGGCCCTGTATCTGTCTCTGGTGGTCAGCTTTGTTCCCTTCTGGACACTGGCTTTATCCTCAGACTGGAAAGGGGAGTGGTCTCCTACAGCTCCCAGTATATATCCTCATGGCTTGTAATCCAAAGAAAAGAAAGGCCTCTTGCTCTCAAAGCCCGTAGAGCAAATCCTGAGGAAAATTCTGGCCTTGCTTGAATCCATCACAGTGGCCTGAAGGATGGCCAGTCCTCAGGCACATGCCTACCCCCTGTGGCTAAGGTGGGGTCAGCCAAATCCGAACCGTATGGAATAGGTCCTCCCATTACCAAAAGAAGGGAGGAAGAATATTAAGTGGGCCAAAAGAATTAATTTTCCTTCCTTATTGATTCCTAACCCCTGCAAGGGACTGATTCCTAGTCGACGGGGTTCACGTATTACGTACAGCTCTCTTGTGTGATTGTCGGTTCTTGTCCATTGGAGATGTTAGCCTAGCTAGACAGCCATTCAGATCTGCTGGCTTTGTTAAAGTTGCTCCTTTGTGTGGAACTTTTGCTCTTCCATTCTTCCTAATATTAAGGACCATTTTAGGCAGACTCTTTTTTCCTGGCTCTCTCATAACTTAATCGCACCACACCCATTTCATCAGCTGTTTGATCCTCTGGGTCTGGCCCCTGGCACTGGGGAGTGAGGCGTGGAGGTTTCCACTCCAGCTTGTTCCTAAGGCCATCAGAAGCTGTGTTCACTGCCCTCTGCCCTCCCCCTAGGCCTCGGTGACACTTTATCTCAGGTTTCTCCAGGTGTTTGTTTTTTTTTGTTTTTCCTGGGTCTTTCTCCATGCTTTGCTTTCATTAGAATGTTTTTGAATTTCACTTTCTGGACAGTCTGCTTTAATACGCAAATCTTTACCAATTCGAAGTAGATTCAGATGACTCCGGATAAACTCCAGGCTTGGGGCCAGAAGGACCTGTTGATTCTGAGCTCTGGTATTTACTGTGTGACCCTGCTTTGGCCTGAGATCTCCTCTGCCTGGCCCAGGTTCCAGCATCCAGATATGTGCTGCCGTAGTCTACTCTCCATTTGCCAGCAAAGGAGACCACCACCCCCCCCCCCCGCCCCCCCTTGATCTGGCTTAATGAAAAAATGGGATGTCCTTGCCACACATAACCGAGTGTTACAAGGGGAAGGTTAGTTTGAGTCTGGGCTGAAAGGTTCTCTTCAGAATCTCCAGTCCCTGTTTTCCTTCTCAGGTGGCTTGTTCCCAGAGGCGGCCACTGGGGCCTGGGGTTGACATTCTAGCAGATCAGGGAGCCTGAGGAGGGAGGTGGGCACTGCCTAGGGAGAGCCCCAAGGCTGATGCCCATTGGCTTGTCTCTGGTCATGAGGCCATCCTGAAGTCAGTCACTGGCTGGGGGCAGGAAGTGCTTTGATTGGCTGGGTCCAGGGTCATATGGCTACCCATGGAGTAGAGGTGGGGGTTCTGGTCTTACCCAAGCCACAAATACAGTTGGGTGAGGGGGTTTCCAAAAGGAGAACTGGGTACAAATAAGAAGGGCAGGTGGATGCTAGGGAACGGGGGAGTGCAATAGATACGCACCTCACAGGCTCATGGTTTATCCCTCCCCAGGCAGTGTTTTTGTTTTCCTTTGCCCAAAGGAAACTGGGTTGGCTGTCCAGGCAGGCAGATGGCAGCCCGTGGGGGGGGTGGGGGAGGGGTTAGAAAACAGACCGAGAGTGGAAGGAAGGACCTGACAGCTACCTCTCAAATCACAGCCTGGCACTGACTCTCCTCCCTGTATGCTACTGGGATCAATTTGAACTTGTTGAGACCTGGGCTGGGCAGCCGTAGGAGCTTTGAAAACATTCACTTGTTTATTTTCAGCAGTGTGTGTTTTGAGGGAGGTCATTCTCCAGAGGGGCTTAACCCAAATTCCACCTTCCAGAAGCCCCTGCTGACCTCCCATGAGGACATGGCTTAGTAGTCCCGCAAAATCAGGGACATTTCCAATCACCTTTTTGAAGCCACTCTACTAAAATTATAACATATGTGTGTATGTCCGTGCGGGGGGTTTGGGGGGATATGTTTATGGAGGCTTTCTGTATCCGTCTTATTGGTGGAATTTAGATTTTATTAAGCAGCTGACGTTGAACTTAGTATACACACTTGATGGGATTACTTGTGATCTTTACACAAATCCTGTTAAGTAGGTACTATTATTAACCCCACTTTATAAATGAGGAAACTGAGGCCCAAAGAAGTTACTTAAGCCCCCCAAGGCCACATAGCCAGTGTATAGTGAAGCCAGGAATGAACCCAGATTTGGAGCTAAGAAGACTTGGGCAGTTTGAATCTGGAACATGGTTTGGGTGGGAGGGGCCGGAAGGACTTGCTTGCCTCTGGACCAGGAAGGAGCCCAGAGAACCCACAGGAGCATGAGGGCAAGGGTGAGACACTCTAGATTCTGGGAGCCACCAAAGAAGCTTGAGGGGCTGGGAGGCCTTTGTTCCCCAGCCCAGCTGCCTGGAGCTCGAGGCAGGGCTCTTGTCTGTGTGGGCCGATGGGCCTGAATCGGCTGGGGGGTGGGGGGAGAAGCGGGGGGAGCAGCCTCCTGCCAAGTCCAAGGCCGGGATGGTGGTGGTTTGGGGTTGCTGGGGCTGATTTTGACCTCCTTGGAGGCAGAGGCCTGAACAGGATACAGCTTCTTCTCAACACATCAGTCCGATGGTGTTTGATTGCTTCTGCCAAATGCTGGAAAGAAACAGGAAATCGGGATGGAGGATAATCTTTTTTTTCTTTCTCTACATGTTTAGTTTGTGTCCTTTTTCTCTAATACAAATAGCAAGTGAACCAAAAGCACGGCAGCTGCCGTAGCCGTGGCTTCTCTCCGGGTGACAACTCCTTCTTCGGCTTTGCCGAACAGGGGGATGGAAAGGAAGAACGCGAACCTTCCCATAACCCCTCCACTGACAGATAACCACTGTTCCTTTCCAGCCTTCTTCTTTTTCTGTCAGACAGTACTTCCCAAACTTCCAGTGTGACCTTGGGTGACCCCTGACAGCCTCTTGTTCAGAGACTGGAGTGGTTTGTACCAGCTGTGGGACCTGCCACGCAGAGAGCCACCCCCCCTGAACCTTTGCGCCCCACCCACACAACTGGCCTCCGCCAAGTCTGAATGAAGCCACTCTTCTGGCAGATTGCATTTAAGGAATGTCCTGACTGGGTTGGGGAACAAAGGCCTCCCCGGGCCCCAAAGCCTCTTTGTCTGGCCCGGACCCTGGTGGCTGCTAGAACCTGGCGAGTCTTGCCCCTGCCCTCGTGTGCCCCTTGAGCTGCTGCAGTGCCCTGGGGACCCAGCTCGGGCTCCGGGTTCCTGGTCCCCGGGGGGGCCCGGATGCCTCCATGTCCTTCCTACCCGCGCCCTTGAGGAAGTGTTCCCTCCACGGCGCCATCTGGGACTGAGACACCTTATATGCTCCCAGCCCATCACCTGCCAGGGGCCGCCTCTGGGTGGTCATTCCAGAGATGTTATGTGACCCGGGGCAGGGACTGCAATTACAGCCAGGGATCGGAGAGCCCTCTGCCCTGGCCTCCTGGACAGACCAGCCCAGACCCTTTTGCAGGAGGCAACTTAGGAGTTTTCGTTAGCTTGCGTATGCACGCGTGTGTACGTCTGTCTGTGTCTGTCTTTCCTCGTGCTCAGCTGATGTTTTCCAAGCACTGACTTTGAGTAAAGCATTACCAAGCCAGGTAGCTGCTACTACAGAGGGCTTTCATTTTCACTGGAGACAGAGGACTTGCCTTCATGGGACAAATAGAAAATAAGAAAGGACAATGGCCAACCGGCCATGTGCTGCCGGGCTCACGGGACAGGCGGTGCTTTGGGTAGACTGAGGTAGAGTGGGGGGGGGGGGAGTGGCCCTCAGCAGGCCCCGGGCGTCTCTGCTTCGCTCTGCCCTGTTTGATGTTTTCGGCTGTTACTGTGTGAATTTCTGAAGGGCCCTAACTAAGCAGCTCCGGTTCCAGCTGGCTCCATGGCTGGGGCTGGAATTCTGCTCTTGGGGAGGCTCGTTCCATTTGAGAGGTCACCGGTGAGCAAGCAACTCGCGTTGTTTTTCCAGTAACGCAAGCTGCAGCAGACCATGTGTCCCGTGTCTCCAGCCCGCCCAACTAACCCGGGAACGCAGAAGGCGGCCTCTTCTCGGGGAAAGTGTTCTAAGTGATGAGACTCCAAGATAGGCGAGAAAAAGCAGATCGTACAAAAATGGTGACAAGCTGACCTGGAACATCAGGCCCAGCAAGGGGCAGCTCTTGCACACTGCTAGTAAACGAAGCAAAGTTCTCTCCTCCTTGCCGTTTCTTTAAAAAAAATTTTTTTAATGTTTATTTTTGAGAGAGAGAGAGAGACAGAGTGTGAGCGGGGGAGGGGCAGAGAGGGAGGAGACACAGAATCCGAAGCAGGCTCCAGGCTCTGAGCCGTCAACACAGAGACCGACATGGGGCCCAAACCCATGAACTGCAAGATCGTGACCCAAGCCGGAGTTGGTGCTTAACTGACTGAGTCACCCAGGTGCCTGCCGCTCCCCACCGTTTCTTAAAGATGGAGATAAGAACTCCTGGAGTATTTCTTACACTGGAGAAACTGTGGTCCATGACGCTGGTCCGTGACTCTGCTCCATGACGGGGGTGGCCTGTGAATCTTTTGGGTGCTGGTCCTCAGTGATAAACAACTGAGTTCAACAATGGGTAAACACATAGGCATGGTGGTCCTTGCCTTCCACATCCTTACTGTCCAGGAGGGAAAAGACTTTGGGGGGGGGGGGAAGGTATTTTCAAACATCTCTGACTATATACCAGGAATCAACCTAGAAAGTTCTGCAAAGTTCTACAAGTAAAATCAGAATCGAGTCCTATAGAAACACTATTGAAGTGTGTTTTTATCCAAACATATAAAGTAAAAAGACTTTTTATGAAGCATTAATCACATTTTTTTTTTCATCTCAGTGGTTTATCACCTTAGCTGCACATTAGAATCTCCTGGGAAGCTTTAAAAACTCCTGGGGCCCAGACTACACTCAGAGCAATTCCAGCAGGATCTCTGGAGGTGGATGCAGGCATCAGGAATTTTTTTTTAACTCCCCAGGTGATTCCATTGTCCCGCTATTGCTGACAATCACTGCTTTTCCTTTTGTATCTGAGCCCCTGAGTGGTCGTCCGTGAAGTGTACCGAAAGCAGGCGTACCCTTTCAAGCCAGCAGGAAGGTGCTTTCAAGAGCACACATTGGTGTCAGGAGACAGGAACTTGCCGTGTCTGTGCAGAAGCACGCAGCAGAGGAGACCTATGGACACATGGAGGGAGATATTCGGGCTTCCGACATCTATAAAGTGGAATATCACACGGCAATCAAAAGGGGCAAGCTTCTCATACATGCAACAACATAGACAAATCTCAAATGCCTTCCGTTAAGGAAAAGGACCCAGACCTCAAAGGCTACGCAGGTTTCCGGGGATAAGAAGGAATGAAATATTGACAGGGGCCACAACACGGATGAACCTTGAAATTGTTCGTGCACAGTGAAAGAAGCCATTCAACAAAAGGCCACATGTTCCTTGACTCTGTGTATATTTGAAATGTCTAGAATTGGCAAATCCATAGGGATAGCATTGTCAATGTACCTAATGCCACTAATTTGTACACTTCAGAGTGATTAAAATGGTCAATTTTATGTCATGTGTCTCTTGCCACCATAAAAAAGAAAAGCACAGCAGGTACTTGGCAAAGGCTGGCTCTTCTGAAGGCAGGAGACGTTGGCCTGATGTGTCCCTTCTTAGGTGGAACGAAAGGGAACATTTTCCAAAACCTCCTTCTTGAGAACTTGAGGATTCTCTGGGATCAGGAGGAATCGACCTGCCATTGTCTGCCCTCTGCTGCAATGACATGGTGTTCTCTCTCATCACAGAAACGTCTTCCACGTTCTTAGCAGTTGGGTTCATGCAGATAATATGCCCAGTGGCTTCATCTTGGGAACTGTTCAGGGTAGAGAGTGGGATGCACGTCTTTTTACTTAAAGAATAGGTTTGTTTCGTTTCATGTTTGGAAGGAAAATCATGCTCAATCATGGGTCTTCAGCAAATGCAGCTGAATAAATAAAAATGTGTGCATGAAACAGCAGGGGAACCATGAGGAGCAGCTCTTTCGGCATGTTGGGAAGATATTTATGGTTGGGAACCTAGTGACCAAAAGACAAGACTGCCTCAAGATGAGAAAAACCGGGGGAGGAGGTCATCTGGAGGCAGAGCTTGGCCATGGCCGAGGACAATGAATCGAGCAGTTGAACCTCCCAGCTCTGCGTGGGCCTTCGAAGCCCTGAACAAGAATCTTATTGATGATTTGTCAGACCCTGAGCAGACAACTCTGAACTTTAACAGAGCCAGGATGGAAAGCCTGCACAAGGGCCTACAGTTTCCAGAATGAACAACACACTTATTTTTTCCCCTCCCTCCGCTGGAGGACGAGAGAGACCAAAGTGAGAAGTGTTGAGGAGTGGGGGGGGGGGGGGGGGGGGGGGGGGGGGGGGAGGGGGAGGGAAACGGGATGGGTGCCTTCCAGAGCCTCAATGAAATGGCCACATTCCTCCCAGCTCTGAGGGCTGAAAAATGTCAGCAGGGTTGGCACAAATTAGGGCCCTGCTTTTGTTGATTGTTATTTCTAAGAGCCAGGAGCTGGGCCTGAAAGGGTAGGATCACAGGAGAATCCCTGGCCTCTGCTGTGCTTAGCACCTCTTCAGAGCCCTGAACCTGCAAAGGCTGACCCTCAACCAGGAAGAGCTCGTGCATCGCCTGGGATACCGACTGGGCATACAAGGAGATGACCATGAACAATTGGCTTTGATGGTGAGGAGTCCGAGGAGGCAGAAGCTGATTGCTCTTGGTCACGGGCTGCTGTGTAGAGAAGGGACCTGGATGGACCTTGAAGGCTGATGCAGAGACAGAGACAGAAATGACATCCCGGGCTTTGTGTCTCGGGTTCCTGGTCCTGCGTTTCTTCAACCCTGGTGCTTGCCCTTCACCTAGCATAGCCATTTTCGAGGAGAATGCTTTCTTGGTGCCCCACCACCCACTAGCCGTGCCTGTGTGTTCTCCTGTGGCAGAGACCACACTATGTGTCTCACTACAGTGTCCTCAAGTCTGTGTGTCTGATGGCATTCTGTGTGTCTGACTCTCAGTCACTCAGGGCCTCTTAAGTCCCTCATCTCATGGAATTATCACCAGGTCCCATTGCCTCTACATACTATCTAGAGTCCCCTGCCCCCCCCCCCCGGTCCCCTTTGCCCAGTACGATGGAACAGGATGCAGAGGTCATGACCTACATAAACCTCCCTGACTCAGGAATGGCTACAGCCAAGGGACGACAGACAGCATGCGCTTTGGGCTTAAGACGTACTTGAATTTGAGCCCCCGTGCCACCTCTAACTATAGATACGGGCCTCAGGAGCCCATGCTGTGCACTCGTGGGGTAGCTGGGAGAATTGGAGGTGGCGGGGTGCGGCGTCCTGCGTGGCCCCTGGATGCTGTCATCTGGTCACACCCTTGTCGTTCTCATCTGTGCTAATGTGCTGCCCATGGTGCCTCCCCCCGCAGTCCCCCTGTCCTCCCCGCTGTCTGCGGGGTTATTCTGTCTCTGGCCTGTTGGAAGAACAGTGTGCATGGCCTTCCCGCTGCATTTTCCAGAGGCCCTGTGGGGTAAGGAAGGCACTGACTCCTTAGGGAAGCAGATCAAGGCTTTATGGTGTGCATGCATGATTGAACTCGGCAGTTCTGGCCTTGGAGCCCGCCATCGCCCCCTGCTCCCGTGCTCCTTGTGCCCTGGTGTACAGACAGACTTGTGCTTTCTCAACTATTCCATGTGCTTTCAGCGCTTGGGTCTTCTTTTTTAATCTTTATTTTTGAGAGAGAGAGAGAGAGAGAGAGAGAGAGAGAGAGCGCGCGCGCATTAGTGAGGGAGGGACAGAGAGAGAGGGAGACACAGAATCCAAAGCAGGCTCCAGGCTCTGAGATGTCAGCAGCACAGAGCCCATCCCGGGGCTCGACCTCACGAACTGGGAGATCATGACCTGAGCTGAAGTTGGACACTTAAACAACTGAGCCACCCAGGCGCCCCCAGCACTTGGCTCTTCTGAGCACCTCCTTTCCCTTTTCCTAAAATGCCTCTGCCTCTTCCCCGTGAACTCCTATGCATCCTCAGTGACCCGCTTCTATATTCTTCCTGCAGATAACCCTAGAGTCTGTGTCTTGATCCTCGGGGACTCTCCCGAGTCTCTTCTCTTCTCCCCTGGTATACTCCCTGGGCACCCCCTCTCCAGACATGGAGCTCCTGGAAAGGCTGGGGACCCCTTTCAAGTCAACTCTGTCTCCTCAGAAGCAGGCACGACCTTCTTACCCTTTGGCCCCGTACATGTTTGCTTGCTTGGAAACAAACTAAAGCTGTTTTCCAGGAATCGGGCAGCTTTGGGGAATAGCTGAGGATGTGAAACCAAAGACATGCTTGAGTTTTAGTGCCTTTTTCTTTTCTGTAGCGGAAGTAGCGGCAGGCACAGCCTGGAAGGGTTCAGAAGGTCAGGAAAAGCGCAACTCAAGATGCTGACTGCCTTGCATGGCCCCTTGGCTTTTCCACAGCCACTGTAGCTGAGTTCAAGGCTCGGTGTCATTTCCTCAGATTTGCCCTTTGTTCTCTCAGTCTGGACTTCTTCAAATTCACTGCTTTTTGGCCTGTTGAGTTCCTGCAGCCAACAGGAAAGTCATGAATAGCTGTTCAGAAAGCACTCAAAACCAAACAAAAAACAACCTAAGGCCTTACCCTACTGTACGTCTTCCCAGAAGCCTTCCAGGCCTAGGACGCTTGTCTGACCTGCTCTCGCACTTTTTGTCGAGGAGTTTTGGTGGTGTGCCTTGGTCTGGAAATCTTGGGGCTGGCCTTGTTCTGCCTGTGAGCTTGCAGAAGGCAAGAACCACACTGTCCTGGCCTCCATCTTAATTTCCTGGGTAGTTTAGGCCAAGGGCCCAGCTCAGTGCTGGGCTCACCCTGGGGTCTCACCTGATCCTTACTGATCGGTGGACTCTGGGGGCTCTTGCTGCTGCCCTTTCAAATTCTGCTCCGCTGAGAGTCTAATCGGTTTTAAGTGACCTGGGCAAAAGCCTCTGGCCTCTTGGAGACCCGCTGTGGTGGT
The DNA here is from genome assembly GCF_023721935.1 of Panthera uncia. Classification (NCBI taxonomy): domain Eukaryota; kingdom Metazoa; phylum Chordata; class Mammalia; order Carnivora; family Felidae; genus Panthera; species Panthera uncia. Next base: position 68,955,262 of record NC_064818.1, on the reverse strand, counting down.
CTTCCCAATACCCAGGAATGGGGCAAGAGATTCTGCTGTTGGCCGAGGGCTCTTTCCCAGACAGGACCACCCAAACATGGCTTCCCTCTTGCCTCATCTTGGCGCTCACCAGGTACCCACGTCGCCACTGGCAGAGATGAGGGCCACCTTCCAGCTCGCCTCTAAGCGTATGAGCTGAGCCATCATTGACCACATGCGGCATCAGGGCTGCTGGCTGTGTTTTACCTTCACTCGGCTCTTGACAAGCCAGAGAGGAGTGGACACGGGGACCTCTGTGGTTCTTGCTTGGTTCTTCATCCTTTACCAGGACCCTGAGAGGGAGAGTGAAGGTTTCTCTGCTTCTTCTTCTCCGGCTTTGGCAAAGTGGAGTTTCCTTTGTGAGTACCCCTGCCAGGAAGAGAGGGCTCTGATTTTGCCAGGCAGTGCACACCCGTGTGGGCGAGCTGGCTGACCCCCGTGTTTGATGTGACAGTCACACACGCCGGCACTGCTGTCACTGCCGTTCCCGAAACAAGCAAATCCTCAGCCCCCTTCCCTTCCTCCGGCTCTCCCACGAGCAAGAGCAACGTTCATTCCAGGGAATTTGGTTTTGCAGGGATGGGTTTCAGAGGCTACTACCCCACTGAGATCCGTGGGGGTGTCGGACCAGAAAGAGACTGCGTGTCTCTCCCTTAGAACCGGGAGAGCACGACGGCTTCTTTTTCTAATGAAAGGGGTGAGGGGATAATCTTCGGCTCTTGTTCAGTTCTGGGGAGCTAGGCCTTTGGGGGATGCTGGAAGAACGCACTACATGGATAGAAACATCCAGTCGAGCGTTGCCAATAGCTCAGTCTTAAGAGTCAGACAGCAAATGAGCTCTCTGCCGTGGGCCACGTGGGACCTTATGGGCCTTCTCTGGGCCCTCGGGCCCACCTGTACAACATGGGCATAATGATGCTTATCTCTTCAACTTGTTGTGAACTAGTAGGTGCCTAGTGAACTCATTCATTCATTCATTCATTCATTCATTCATTCCATAAACATTCATTCAACAGTTCCAACAGTGCTAGGTGCCAAAGACGTAAGACGGATGTAGTCCTCTCATTGAGCTCACAGGTTTTGTCACTTCCAACAACTCTGTGAAATGGGTAGGGCCTGTGTGGTCTTCTCCACTTTCCAGATGAGGACAGGAGCTGGGAGAGATTGTGTGACTGCTCGGAGTTCCCACGGCAGGTGACAAAAGACAAGTCGGGCTTCTTGGCTTCTGTGTCTGGGAGCAGGGCCCTCAGGTGGAGCCCCTGTCACTGCCAGTAGACCCGCGGTTCTCCACGTCGGCTGCACGTTGGGATCACCTTAGCAAGTTTTAGAACTGCTGACCCCTGGGTGCTACTCCCAGAGATTCTGATATCATCAATCTGAGGTGTGCCTTAAGTATCGGGATTTTTTAAAACTTTTTAAAAATGTTTATTTATTTTGGAGAGAGAGAAAGAGAAAGCAGGGGAGGGGTGAATCCCAAGCAGGCTCCACGCTGTCCGCACAGAGCCCAACTTGGGTCTTGAACTCACCAACTGTGAGATCCATGACCTGGGCCAAAATCAAGAGTCAGACGCTCAACCGACTGAGCCACCCAGCTACCGCAGGTATCAGGACTGTTTAAAGCCCTCCAGGGGACCCAGTGCAGCCAGGTTTGGAAAGCAGAGAGTAGAGCCTTAAGGAGCTGGCTGTCGGGGCGCCTGGGCGGCTCAGTCGGTGGAGCGTCCGACTTCGGCTCAGGTCACGATCTCACAGTTTGTGAGTTCGAGCCCCGCGTCGGGCTCTGTGCTGACAGCTCGGAGCCTGGAGCCTGCTTTGGATTCTGTGTCTCCCTCTCTCTCTGCTCTTCCCCTGCTCACATGCTGTCTCTCTCTCAAGAATAAATAAAGATTAAAAAAAAGAAAAAAAAAGGAACTGGCTGTCATTCCTGAGCATGCTCTGGAGAGCCAGCCGGGCAGGAGAGCCAAGGCGACGACCCCATCAGCAAATGCAGCATCCTATTCTTAACAGAAATTAGATCACAAATAGTAATAATAGCAACAATGGTGAATGCCCTGTTCCCACACTGTTGTCCTCTGCACTGTCATCTCTGCAAGATGGTTCCAGCTAGAAATGACAAGTGTCTCTACCCTGGGGGTCCTTGTGGGAGCCTATTCGATACCTTGATCTGTGGGACCAGAGCCCTCAGCCAGCTTGGGAGTGATGCTGGACTCCATTTCAATGCTGAGGTGGCTTAGTTACTGAAGAAACTCAGGAAGGTTTTGTTTTTCTGTTTGCCCAACAACCGTGGCTTTTGAGGGATCACCCGTAATTCCGTGGGGACAGCGTACTCACGGTTTCGTCTCCTCGGGGTGACTCTGCTTCCCTGTCCTTGGGGAAGGGATCAACAACTGGGCCAACCACAGCATTTCTTTTGATGGTTATGGGTTTGACCTGCATTCAAGTTCCCCAGGCCCTGGACCGTCCTGATTGAACTTTTCTCAAGGAAGCAAATCCTGTTTCCAGACTCACATGGCCCGATGGGCTTGTCTGGGCCATCTTGGCCGCTGTCAATCCAGCAAACGGTAGGCCTGCAGCTTCAGCCAAGGTTATCCATCTCAAAGCCAAGGGCCTGTTTTCCTCTCCCCAGGACCACCTTTTGGCTGCCACCCCCCGCCCCCCCCACGCCAGGTGCTTCCAGGCCTTACCCCAAGCCCCTCCCCCTCAGGACCACAGGGCACATGTCGAGGTGATGCAGGATCTGGAGGTGCCCCTCCGAGCCGGGCGTTTGGAGAGAAGGCAACTGCTGTAACGGACTCTTCTCTTTCCTGTCTCTAGCCCTGGAGCAGCTGTTGACAGAGCTGGATGACTTCCTCAAGATTCTCGACCAAGAGGACCTGAGCAGCACCGCTGTGGTCAAGAAGAGTGGCCTGGCTGAGCTCCTCCGGCTTTACACCAAAAACAGCAGTAAGTGTGGCCCGGGGGCCTTGGAGTTGGGCCCAAGCCACCAACTGTGTGGCTTAAGCAACAGAAATGTTTTCTCAGAGTTCGGGAGGCCGGGAACCTGAGCTCAAGGTGTCGGGAAGGGTCGGTTCCTTCCGAGGCCTCCCTCTCTTCCTTGCAGATGGCCGTCTTCTCTCTGGGCCGTCACACCATCTTCCCTCTGTGTGCATGGCCGTGTCCAAATTTCTTCATACAAGAAAGAATACCAGTTATATTGGTTTCCGGCCCGTCCTAGTGACCTCATTTAATGTTAATTACCTCTTTTTTTTTTTTATGTTTATTTATTTTTGAGAGAGGGGGTGGGAGGGGGAGAGAGAGAGGGAGACAGAGGATCTGAAGCGGGCTCCGAGCTGACAGCAGAGAGCCTGACAGGGGGCCCGAACTCACAAGCTGCGAGATCATGACCCGAGCTGAAGTCAGACACTTAACCTACTGAGCCATCCAGGCACCCCTAATGTTAGTTACCTCTTTGACGACACTTTCTCCTCCTACATTCTGAGGTATTGGGGGCTAGGACTTAATATATGAAGGGGGGGTTGCGTAATTCAGCCCATTAGCAATAGCATAGGAGTGATGTGACGTGAACGAGAGTCCAGAGATCTCCGGACACCCAGCACAGCGGCCCTGAGTGAGGTTTTAAACAAAGTGTTTTCAAAGCACTTTTCCTTACTCATTCAAAGTAGAGAAGGGATAATAAACCGTGATAATAATAGCCAACGCTTCGTTGAACATCACCCACCTGCACACACATCAACTTGTTTCATCTTTAAGACACTCCTCTGAGGTGGGTGCTGTTATTACAGGTGAGGAAACTGAGGCTTAGAGAGGTTAAATCCCTTCCCTGCATCATATGGCCCAGAGGAAAACATAGTTTTAAGGCTATAGATCACAGAACCTTGACCTTGAGTACATAGTTGTTTTTTTTTTCTTTTTTACTGAGGTACATTTTATACATAATCAAATACATAGATCTCAGTTAAGCCTTCAATTCAGTGAATTTTGGCAATCGCGTACACCTGTGTACCTGCCACCCACCGTAAGTCATCGGACATTTCTATCATTCCAGAAAGTTCTTTCTTGCCCCCTTTCGGTGAATTCCTGAACCTCCACCCCAAGGCAACCATCGTTCTGATTTCTCCCACCACAGATTAGCATTGTCCATCCTAGAGCTTCATATAAATGGAATCGTAGGGTGTGTACTCTATGTTTGGCCTCTTGCGCTCAGGGGATTCGTCCGTGCTATGAGCTGCGTCCGTAGTTTGTTGCTTCCATTGCTCAGTAGTGCTCCAGTCTGTGAATGTACCACGATCTTCTTGTCCATTCACTTGTTGCTGGACTTTTGTGTTGTTGGGCCTGGGCTATCGCAAATAGTAAGGCTGCTCTAACATTCTTGCACGAGAATGGTCATGGTGGTTTCATTTCTAGTACATTCAGATTTTCTTTTTTAACAGGAAACACCTTCTCGTGAAGTCCTAACAGCTTAGTTGAGTCTATTTCTATATCGGATGTTTGAGAACTGGGAGTGATATTTTGGGACAGTAAGGGACCGTCTGCCTCGGGGCAGGAAGCAGCCCAAATCCACCCCCCACCCCCCCGGAGAAGGGAAGTGCACCCTCTACAGCCATCACCGTCAGGAAGTTCTCCCATATGTCCAACCTGGATCCGCCAGGTTACGTCTCAGGGTCGCTTTTCCTTTTCTTTGTTCCCTGTGGAAACCGGCTTTCATGCTCTGAGTGGGAGAGAAGTCATAAAACTGAGGCATGTGGCCGTAGGCCCGGCAGCCTTCTCTTTTGCCGGCATGCCCCAGCTCTCTTAGCCTTCCAGGAGAGGTGTGTTCCCGGAGCCCCATGTGTGGCCTTTGCCACTCTCCAGGCCACCCTTGGTTCCCAGGCTCCTCCTGGCTCCGTGGCTAGTGTCGGCTGGCCTGCGTGAGTGCTGGCGAGCGGCACATCAAAGGTGGTAGGTGGGAAATCCACATTACAAAGCTGGCGAGTTAGAGATGAGTCACCCCGCGGCAGGAGCCGTCGATGCAAACCTTGAAGAAGCACACTGCCCAGACTGTCGAGATGTGCTCTGACCTGAGCGTGTCTAATGATAGACGATACCTCCGTTGGGAATGGGAAGACGCCTCTGTGACGGGCTCTCACCATCATCCCGGTCCTCTTCTTGGTCCCAAGAACCAAGTGGTTCTTGGTTCTCATCGCTCTATCAGGGCCCCCTGGGTGGGGTCCCTTTGTGGCTTAATGTGCTGTGTAGCTTCCTCTAGGTTGACCTTTGTTTCACCCCAGGTGTTTGTGTGCTCTGCTCTGATAGAGTCAGACCTTCCCCCTGCCCTTGGTCTCTGCAGCTCGCAGGGCCGCCGGGGCTGCTGAGACCGGTCAGGAGGCGCCCAGTGTGAACTGCCCACAGAGCACCGCTCAGACCACCGGAAGCGTGCGCACGGCCTTACGGGGACCTGTGGCCGCCACTCCCCACTCCTGCTCTCGAGGCTGAGATCCATTCTGGTCGTCTGTGCGCTCTCTTGGCTAGCAGAGTGATTATAACAGCCGCTGACGTCTGCCGTGCGCGTACTCTGCCCCACCACGGTGCTTAATGTATGAAATGACATGGATTGTGCCACCCAGTCCCCATCCCCGGTCAGGGAGAGAGTTGTTGTCCTCATCTTCTTAACAAGGGAACCGAGGCTCGGAGAGTCCCTTCTTCAAGGCACATGGCCCTGAGTGGCCGAACCAGGGCTTGGGACCGGGCAGAGGGACCAAACCGCTCTACTCCCCTCCTTGTCCCACGTTCCAGATTCATCTGCACCACAGTAATTGTGCTACGCAGGACAGAATCCAAAGCCCCCCTGAAATCAAAGCATTTGTCTCCCTTCTCAGCCTCCCGGGCATGTCTTGCTGTGTATGTTCCAGAAAATGAGCTCAGCTTGATGAGACTTGTAGGTGGAGGCAGGCTGATCATTTTGAGATAGTCTGTGGTCTACACTGGCTGAGCTGTTGTTTACTCCCACACATTTTGGACGGAGTGTGAGAGAGAGAGAGTGTGTTTACACTTTTCAAGTTGTCTATTTGGGTTTTCTGATCTTTTACTGTATGACTGTAACAAGAATTTTCTACTCTCTTTGCCTTTTATCTGGATGGTGAGGTCACGGCAGGGAATGAAGTTTGTTTATCAGGAGCCTGCTGTTCATTCCTGCCTTCACCTGAGAGTGTCATGGGTCCCTCAGTGCCCTCCTCGGAGACTCTGGGAGAGTTTGGGGGCTGCTCCTCTGATAGGAAGAGCTGCCGATGTTCTATCTGTCCGACGGTAGCAAAGAGGGTCCGTGTGCCTCCCCTCTACCCCCACCCAGTTCTCTGGGAGAGACTACCCCCTGCCACAGGGGTCATTTCCCACAAGTTACACACTTCCTCAGAGCACAGTCAGCTGTCCTTTCCAGCCCTACCTATGCTGATGTCATTTCCCACATGCTTGTGTTGACTATCCCATTAGGGTCTATTCCCTTCTCCATTGTTGGGCTCATAAAGAGAGGGACAGTGTCTTCTATTTCATTCTGTGCTGTGTCCCCAGCACTTAGCACGGTGCGGGTGCTCAGCGCACTTCTGCAAATGAATGAGGGAATGATAGGAAATTCTCCAACCCAAGGCTACTGCCTCCCGGACATGGGACAGCTCAGCAGTCTCCCGTTCCAGGGCCAACTTCACCGGGCGTTTCCTAGGATTGCAGACAGTCCTGGGAGCCTCTTACTTAACTACCTGGATGGTCCTGGATTGGCAACCCTGGAACATCAAACCATAGCCAACCATAGCTCGCAGCAGAGTGCCCAGGGGAGGAGACGCGGCCTCAGGAAGAGGCCGGTGCGAGTTTTCTCTGCAGTGCACAAGTCACGATCTTGCGGAGAAAGCACCTGCCCAGAATCTAACAGTTAAAACAATGACAGCAATATCTTGCCTTTTTTTTTTTTTTTGCATGAATGGGGGTGGGGTCTACAGTAAGAAAAAAGAAATGAACATAAAATGAACATTTAGCTATTTACATTCTTTAGATTCCTATTTTGATCGTTACCAGCGTCATCTGAATTTTTTTATGTAGTTGTGGTTTGCCTCTGTATTCTGCTTTACGTTATTTTTATACTTAGAATCGTTGCCTGTGCACATTTCCATGTGCTGACAGTTCACATACTTTTTCTCTTTTTGCTATTCTGAAACATGATCCTTTAACTGTAAGTCTTGGATATCTTTGTAAACAGCAGACAGAGAGCTGCTTTGTCATTTTTCACAGTTGGGTAGGTGTCCACTGATAGATGAACAGTGATGTTCAACCAGCCTCCCATTAGTGACATTTACATTTCATAATTTAAAAAAAAAAAAAAAAAAAAACTTCTACAATATTGCAGTGAACATCCTCAAGTCAGATTTTGTTTACGTGCTAGAATGTATCTACAGGACAAATTTTTGGCAGTGGAAAAATGCTGGGTTAAAGAATATGAACACTTTAAGGAAAAAAATATGAACACTATTTTTTTTAAGTTTATTTATTTTGAGAGAGAGAGAGGGGAGGGAAAGAGAGAATCCCAAGCAAGCTCTGCACTGTTCAGTACAGAGCCCAACTTGGGGCTCAAACTTATGAACTGTGAGATCACGACCTGAGCTGAAACCAAGAGTTGGATGCTTAACTGACAGAGCCACCCAGGTGCCCCAAGAATACGAACACTTTAAATTATCCTCTAAAATTGCTTCCAAAACGGCTGTGCCAGTTTACACACTCTCTAGTAATTCATTTATTTTGATTTTTTTTTAAGTTTATTGATCCATTTTGAGAGAGAGAGAATGGACAAATCCATGTGAGTGGGAGAGGGGCAGAGAGAGAATTCCAAGCAGGCTCTATGCTGTCAGCACAGAGCCCCACACGGGGCTCGAACTCACGAACTGCGAGATCATGACCTGAGCCGCAGTCAGATTCTTAACCAGCCAAGCCACCCGGGTGCCCCTAGGCTTGTCATGTGTAATCTTTGTTAGTTACAGGGCTCACTTTTTCAAGTTCCCTAATATTAGAGTTTTGTACTCTTGGAAGCGTTCAGAATTAGGTAAAAACAAGTGATATTTATCACAGTCGTTTTCCATAGTATCCCAAGCAGACAAGAAAACCAAGGCACACGCGTTAGCTGCGTTGCTCAGAATGGCACCATTCACGGCAGAGCTTTGCCGCCTGCCCCTGCAGAACACTCTTCTTGGGTGCTTTTCTCTGGAAAAGGTCCTGACCCAGCCCCTCTGGGTCGCAGTCAGTGGAAGTATACTGGTTGTGGCTGACTACTTTTAGATCTCATAGTGCCCTCCCATAACCTGCCACGGTGGGGGGTGATGTTGCTGACGGGTCCTGGCAGGGCTGGGCACCGGGATGGCGACCCGGCAGGCTGATGGCAAAAGACCCCGCTGGCTGTATCCTCCCCATGTTCCTCTGGGTTTTCACAGGCCTCTTGGCTGGAGGCTGGGCGGATCTGACACGGAACTGCCTCCTTCGCCAGGGGTTTGAATTGGGTCCCTTGGCTGGGTAACGCCGTCTCCAACTACCGGAGCCACGGGTTTCTAGGAAATGCAAATTAAGGGGCAAAAGAGAAATGCAGGTGGAATTCTAAGAGGAGAAGCACTAGAATGAGCTTCCTGTGCAGTCTTCTGAAGAAAGGGTCTTCGGGGCACAAGAAACTAAGCAGGTGTCAGGAGACTGACATTTCTCTGTCCAGACAGGCACTGGGAAGGTCGCCTACACAGAAATGATTTTAAAAGAGGGAAGGGCCGAGCTGTTGCAGGGTAAAATCTACAGGGTAGGGCAGGTGCCTGGCAGGGCTCCACTTTCAATTCCCAGCACACCCACCCCTCCAAACCCAGAGCTCGCGATTTGGGGGTCTCAGGGCCCCACATTGGTACCCCACCTAGAGGCCTGCGAGCTAAATGTTCAGATCCTCAATGTGCCCTGTCTTACAAAGATATCACTCTGATGAGCCCATACGAGTTACCCAGACTAGAGTGAGAATGATGGATATGAAATATTTTTTAGTTTAAATGAAATGCTAGGAAACCCAGAGAAATCTGCCTGGTGAAATACGGGGCAGATCTTTGAGGTGCGGGTACCTTTGCACTTCAGACTTTTATTCCTGAAGCTATCTTTCTGGACCCATCTTTTCCCTCCCCCACCCCCACCACCCCACCCCCAGGCTGAAAACCTAACAGTCAGCAACTTGGCCTTTCTGTTTTTGGAAATCTGTCAACTCTATAATGGACTCTTTCAATCAACTCGGAATGTTGTATGCTTTTCCTGGAACCCAGGCTAATGACAGTGTCTCTCGGGGGACGCTCTTTCTCTCCAGAAGCCATTTCCCATCGTGGAATCACATGAAACCTTTGTCTTCTACCCTCCTGCTGCAGGTTCCGATGAGGAGTACATTTATATGAACAAAGTGACCGTCAACAGGCCACAGAATGCGGAGTCCCAAGACAAAGGTACAGGCTAAGCCCACTGGTGGTGCGGCCAGCTTCCGGGAGGGGGGCGCACAAGCTGTGGTCCCGTCCCGCCCCTCCTTCCTCCCAGCCAGCACCAGACAGCCCAGTGGAGTTATTTCTGGCAGTCACATTTTAGTTGATGGTATTTTGGGTTGATGTATTTTGGGATATTTCATCAGGCCACCTCCTTGAATCTTAAAGGTCCCATGTCCCATTCGTGGACAAGGAATCTGGCCCCTGAAGTCTCTCAGCTTTTCCCCAACAGCATCCCAAGAAACAGGAAGTCACAGACCGATGCTCTAGGAAAGCAGCCTTGGTGCTGATTCCACACCCCAGCTTTATATCTTTGATAGAAGTCCGGATTGGTTTTAATGTTAGTTTATTTCTTTTTGAGAGAGACAGAGAGAGTGAGTGGGGGGGTGGCAGAGAGAGAGGGAGACAGAGGATCCCAGGCAGGCGCCGTCAGCATGGAGCCCGATGCAGGGCTCAAACTCATGAGTCGTGAGATCATGACTTGAGCCGAAACCAAGAGTTGGTCGCTTAACCGACTCAACCACCCAGCTGCCCCGCAGTCTGGACTTGATGTGGGGGGGGGGGGATGGTAGAGGATGGAAATGCTGATGTCTGCAGCTGCCTTAACATTCAAAAGTTTTGCTCAAAGGTGCTCTCTTGGCAGAACTTTATATCTTACATTGGAAGGCCATAGTATGTCTTCCATGGTATCTTACTCTTCTGCTCTCTCCTTTGCTCTGAAAACCTTGAGGAGTGGGTCTGGCAGGACCCTAGGGAGGTCCAGAGGTTTGTAGAGCTGCCTCGTTGCAGAGGAGAGGAGATTAAAAGCCCCGTCCCCCAACTCCCAAGCCTGTGACTGAAATGCAGAGGCTTAGCAAGAGGTCGGGACGCAGTGCTCCAAAGCATTCAGTCCGGTTAAAGATTTGGCTTCAAGGTGCCAGCCACCAAAGCCCCGAGGTCAGATCTGCCTGAGCCTGCCTGTCCTGGACTTAGCTGGGCCCCTGGCTGAAATGGCCAGGCTCAGAAGGGCCCTTGGATCCTTATCCTTAAAAGCACACACAGTTGGTGGCCAAGTTCTCCACTGTGGCTTTTCCGCCTCATGTTTTCACCGCCAAGCCTGGGGCTCAGCAGAAATTACCCACACGCAGGCTGCCACAGTGCCCAGGGTCATTTGCCTTCTGGGGAAACTGGGGTGGAAAGAGCCATAATCACAGGGTTGGTGCTGAGAGCTGCTCCGTATAATGACCACAGGGCAGCTTCTCGACTGGCTAAATCTCTGTGGCTAGGCCATTTTTGGCACAGGGCAGGTAGTAGAGAGGGTGTGGAGGCTGCCAGAAGCCCCAAACCAGTTCCTTCTGAGGAATCTGCCCATGGCTGGGACACCACTGCACCCTATTCTTGAAGGAAAACAACAACATTGGCTGCTGGGACCTCCTCGTGGGTAATTAGCACCTGCTCAAATAGATCTCATGGCACATGTGACCAGACATTCCCGGATAACGCACCTGCTATGACACTGGGCACCCCTCACTGAAGCCTCCCCCTGCTTGCCGCCCACAGCACCTGAGGAGCAGAACCCACTGCCCAACGGGGAGCCTGGCCAGCACTCCCTGGCCCCTCAGAAGAGCCTTCCAGACCTCCCGCCACCCAAGATCGTAAGTGTTTGTCCAACACCCCTGATTTCCTGACTGGGGCCCCATGAACTTCCAGTTGCTCTCACAGGGGTCAGTTCACCAAACGTCTGGTGTTTTCTGAGCGCCTACTGTGTGCAGGACATGGGGCGAGGCACTGGGAGACAGAGACAGAACAAAAGCACGCCTGCCTGCGGGTGGCATCATTTGCCCAGGGCCACGGTACTCAGGACGCTAGGGGTAAAGGGAGTGGGAGATGCAGCGGGTTGCCTTTATTGGATGCCACCAAGTGTTTGAGGCTCCACCGGGCTCTGCCCAGCACCATGTGAGTGGGGCCCTGTAGAGCTGTGGTCACCGGCTCAGGCCACAGCGAACTTTTGGAAATGTAAATCATATCGCCTTGCACTTCCTGCCTCAGACCGGCCAAACGCTTTCACTGAGCTTAGGCAAAAAACATCCGTGTTCCTTAGCCCGGCCCCACGGCCTACACGGTCTACACAGCCTGGCCCAGCTGCATCTCCAGCCCCGTTGCACCTGCTGTTCACGGGTCTCCCTTCTGCTGTTGGATTATACCACAGGCTCAGTGCTGCCTCAGGGACTTTGTACTGTCTGGATCCTGGCTGTCCAGTGGCTGCCTTCTCATCTCCCAGACATTCACAGACAGACTTGCCCCGACCTGCTGCATGAGGCACCCCAACTCTGTCCCACCCCAGTCACCGTCTACCCCAGGGCCAATTACCCCTCCGTGGCCCTTGCCACCACTGAAGTGATCTTTGTACTATTTGCCTCCCCGACCAGACGTAAGCTTCGTAGGACAGGGACAGTGTCTCTCATTTATTGCTTCCTGCCCGGCATATGCACACAGTAGGCCACATGAATGAGTGGAATGAATCATGGAATCCTACAGACCTGGGTTCAGATCCCAGCTCTACCAGGTACTGGCTCTTCAGTCTTGAGCAAGTTGTTTAAGTCTCTGGCCCTCTGTTTCCCGGTGTTTAAAAGAATGTGAATCTCTGTCTCCTGAGATTGTCTTATTTGATGGGTTAAGGCTATGCGTGGCACACTGCATTGGTGTTCAGGGAGGTTAAGTAGCGGTGTTCATATCTTACGGGAGAGGAAACCAAGAATTTGCAGGTTAATAGCGTCTGAACGTCCCACACACAGAAATGGTGGAGCCAGAGTTTGAACCCAAGTTCTTCCCTATCTAGGGCCTGGTCAGGGAGGCTTTCTAGAGAGGTGTGAGGTGAGAAACGGGAAGGATTTCTATGTGTAGCAGGGTCCTGGGGTCAAGAAGTGGGAAGGGTTTGGGGGACAGTGGGGTCCTGGGTTCAGTGCCAGCAGGAAGCTGTGTGACTCCCATGGTCACTGAGCTCCCAGGGTGCTATCCAGGGACAGATCTGTGGGCCCAGGTCACCGCTAAGGGCGTCCGGACCGCAGCCTGGCCCTCTCCATTCGTGCCTTCCTGAGGATGTCTGGAATACCTGGGTCAGTCTCCCTGTACATGAAGCACCCCCCCTGCCCCCCCCCTCCCGTCACCAACTGGCAGGGACTCTTCATCTCAGGCTGAATGAGACTTGATGGCCTGAGCCTGAGTCCCTGCTGTCCCCACTATGCTGCGAAGTGGGTGACTGCCACACCTGGGCCGTTGGCGCCCTGATGGACACAAACTGGGGCCTCCCCACCATCCATCTACAGATGCGTATTTTTGGTCACTGATTTCCTATGAAGAAACAGAGGCTCAGTTAAAGTAATCGGCCAAGGGCCCACCTCTGGGAGGTAGCGGGGCCAAGACCTGAATGCGGGTTCTTGGTTTCCAGGCCACTCTGCAGGCCCGCCTGACTTAAGCTCGTCTTTCCAGCAGAGTGAGGCTGTAGTCTCTGGTCCTTCCAGCTGCGGGCTCTCCTCACTTTCCGCCACAGTGCTCGGGAGAAGGGGGGCCTCTGCTCCTGACCGGCTGCCGCCAGTCTAACCAGTGGGAGATGCAGTGGTATTCTGGGGTGCTCTAGGCACTGCTCGCCGGGTGGGGGGAGGGGAGGTGGCTGCTTGGCGCTGGAACTTTCCTCTCCGGAATTCAGCGCCCAACTCTGGCCAGGGCCTCGGGCTCTGCCATTCTTGGGGCAGCAGTCTGTGGCCCAACACCGGGTGGGAGAGGCTGTCAGCAGTCAGAGCCTCACAGGCAAGTACTGGGTGGTGCTGCCTTGTTCTGGAAATCTGTGCCTTGCAGACACGGCGGTGGGCCGGGAGACGCAGGGTCTGGGACCAGGTTGTTGGGAGAAACTAGTCAGGCCGCACTCGTCCCAACAGCTGCGGCAAGTCCCGCAGGCTTGCCGATGGCTGAGACAGAGGCGGGACGTCTGCCTGTGGTCCTCAGTGCCTGTGGCTGGGCCGGGAGCGTGGCCTCTGTCGCAGGCTCAGGACGCCCTGATTCCCTCTCTGGTGGCCTGGGTCCCCCCCTCCACCCCCGCAGAGTCCGTGGATAGCAAGGGAAAAGGCAGCCAGGGGTCCGGGGCCACCTCGTGGGTGCGGCCAGTGACTCAGGCAGCCATGGCACTTCCCGCTGCTGTGCGCCCAGCCAGGTGCTGCGGTCACCGTAGGAGAAGCGTGTGCTGGCCTTGTTGATGCTCCCGGCCAGCACAGCCATCCCTACCCCAGCCACCCTTTGAGGCCTGAGCATGCATTGGCGCTGGTCTTAAGTGGGTTACTCTACGGGGGAAGCAGCTTACTCCACACAAGGACGTTGCCACGGTCGGTCTGGGGAGCCGGGGCTGGCCGGATCTGCTAGTCCTGTCCCGGGAATGTTCGACAGTGCCCGCTGGGGCAGGTTGCTCATCAGCACAGAGACCGACGCCTCAGCTCATCCGGGCCCCTGCTCACGTTCAGCTCTCGTGTCTACTCTAAATCAGGACTGGCAGACTCTGGCCCCCAGGCCAAATCCACAGCCACCTGCTACTGTAAATAAAGTTTTATTGGAACATAGCCACGCTTCTCAGTTATGTATTATCTCTGGATGCTTTCGCTCTGCGACGGCGGAGTTGAACAGCTGAGATCAGCGACCCTCAAGTGACCTGCCGATCCGTTAGGAATGTATTATTGGCCTTTTACAGAGAAGTTTGTAGACCTCTGGCAAATCCGGCTGAGCCGGGTGGCTTTCTTTCCTGTCCCTTCTTGTGAATTCTCAGAGCCTTCTGAAGGTTGTGAAGTCACCTCTCTTCTGCGCCTGAGTTTAGTGTCTAAAACCTGCACCATCACAATGATGATGATGATGAACTTTAACGGTCCCTTATCTTTATCCCTTTATTCTCATTCTCTATTCTTCCCCTGAGAAATCAGCCTCCCTTGCTCCTCTGACTTCAGAAAACGGGTCATTATACTTGTGTAATTATGTGACTCTCTTCTGAATTTTTGTGCAAATCATTTTAACCTGTAACTTGACTCAAGGGCTTATATTTTGCCCCAGCAGCCTTGAGGGCAGGGACCATCTTCTTTAATGAGGGCTGAGCTTGGGCGTAAGCCTGGGCAACCCCAGACGTCTCCTCTGTCTCCTTAGGATACGGCCGTTCTTCCTCTGTCGAACGTGTATGCTGACAACTTTTCTCTCTTCACTGATACGTTTGTATTTTTTAGGTTGGTAAAAATGCATATGTATTGGATAATAGTGCTGGGCACAGTTTAATCCTTACAGTGGCCCCATGTGACAGGTACTTCTACTCTCCCCATTTTGCAGTGGAGGAACTGAGGCACAGAAAGGTCAAGTAAGTTGCCCAGGGACACACAGCTGGGGTGCGCCATGTCAGGTTTCAAACCCTAGCCCTGGAGGTTGGATTCCTACCACCTCCCTCTCCTGCCTCTCCCCATAGATCCATTTACAGGGGATTTTACAGGGAGAGGCTTGGGAGACTCTCAGGAGACACTCCCTAGTACTCCGCCCCCAGATAGGACAGTAGGACCCACGTGGTGAGAATGACCCCTGAGGGGCTTCTGAAGAAAGGTTCGTCTCCCCCCCCCCCCCCCCCCGGCATTGTCCTGTTCCAATTGCAGGAGTCTGGGCTGCAGCTCAATCTTGGATGCTTGGAGCTCCTCTCTAAATGGGACCCACCCCCTCCCTGTGCGAAGGGTCCCAGCACCACCTGATGGGGATGGGGTTTCTTGGAGGCTGGAGCCGGGGGCCAGGCCAGCTTAGGAAACATGAGCTCCAGGACCCATCTGCAGGGACCTTGCTGCTTCTCAGGGGAGGCGATGCTCTCCCCTCGGACCCCAGGAAGCTGGCTCTCGAGGACCACGGCTGGGTCTCGGGCAGCCCTTTCTCAAACTGACCAAGGGGCCAGGAATGGCCGAGACGAGCAGAGACAACTCACCAGGCTGTGGCAGCAGACCCGAAAGGTCATCCGCTGGCAGCTACCGTGTGCAGCGTGCCTGGCCTGCCCTCGGGAAGGAGCCTGACCCGGTGCCACTCACAGCCGCATCTGCGGGCCCAGGGCAGCAGCCGATCTGCTTCGGAAAAGAGCACGTTCTGTTCTTTTCATGCTCTGTACCTTTCTGCCTCTTGCACCCGTGGGGGTGCTGGAAGCTGCTCGAGGCCTACCTCTGGATCTTGTATCCGCTCTCTTGATGTGAGGCCGGATGAATTTAGGATTCAGAGTTGGACCCACACTCTGGCCTGGCCTCGCCAACCCTCTGCGTGCAGACCTGCCTCAGCTTGTTGGATGGTGATTCGGTGACCCGGCTCCTGCAGCCCCCCCAGGGCGTGGACGGCCCCCAGACAATGACGGTGACAGCCTCCTCATGTTTGATACGGGGCTAAGCATTGTGGAGACACCGTCACGGTTTGTCTCAAGACAACCCTGGGTTTATTCTCGTTTATAGGGAGGGAAGGTGAGGGAGAGGCCATCACATCCCGTCAGTTGAATCTACAGAGTCCTAAAGCCCTGACTGCAACCAAGTTGCATTCACTCCAGAGTCCATATGAGGTGCCAGGCCACACCGGACCTGGCTCTGGAATGCTGCTTTTGGTGAAGCAGCCGCAGGATCATTGCTCTGCCCTGGAGGAGGCGGGGGGTGGACCCTCTCGCAGCCCATGCCGAGTCCCGTACCATGGGGACCCCGGCCCAGGCTGACCGCTCTCCCACCATCTCCGGGGCCAAGACTTGGGGAGCCATCTCTGCGATAAGTCCCTCGTTTTCATGAGCTCATTTCAGAGGCAGGGGTTTCTAGATCTCCCCTTCTCCTGCCGGCAGGACAGGGAGTCCTCCGAGGTCCAGAGGCCCATCTCCCAGGGCCGTGTGGGGTCTTTCCGTTGGCCGCCCTCCTTCCGTCTCCCCCCACCCCTTTCTACTGCTTTCATTCGAAGTTCCCCAAATGCCCAGCACAAGGGCTTTCCCAAACCATTTACAGTACAGAATAATGGAGGAGTACAGAATTGCACGTTCCACATTTCTGCACGTTTGGGTATAGTCTTTATTCCTCCCCAGTCGTGCTCGTGCCACATAAGAAGCTCAGGGTCATCTTTGAGACTCCACTCAAAGCTCGTGTCCTCCCGGTGGTGGTAAATGCTCCTCACGCCCTCATGCCCTCATGTCTATGAGGACATGACTCACCGTACACGTGAGCGGGAGCCCTGAACATCCACCACCTGGCGAAGTCTTTGTCAGGAGTGACTCCGGGACATCCGGACGCCTCCCTTGCAGCTTGGACACAGGAGCCACCCAATATCCATCCGAGTGGTCGGACTTATTATGGTGACAGTTCAGGATTTAGAACCCACCAGGTCACCTTCCTCCGTGTGTACTTGATTAGCCCTTGTCGTTTTCGAAAGTAGATGCTATTTAGAAGCCACAGCGGCCTGACACGATCTGGATGTTTGTATGCATTCCATATCACGTACACAAGGCCATTTTGTGTGTGTGTTGGGGCGGGGGCGGATTTGAGCCTCATTTTGCAGAGGAGAAAGCTGAGGCTCCGTGGGGTTCAGCAACGCGCCCACAGCCCTTCTCTGGGAGCAGACCAGCGGACGTGGTGGCTGTCGGGAGCCATGGCATTGCACGTTCTCCCTCCCAGCTGACTTGAAGTCCAACCAGATGGTTTTCTTCTTCTTCTGGAATCCCCTCCTTCCACCCAGAGGGTTAATTCCAAGTTGTTCTCAGTGTATCATATCTGAGTATGTTTATTTTGTTTGTTCATACCACAGATTCCAGAGCGGAAGCAACTCTCCGTCCCCAAGATTGAGTCTCCAGAGGGTTACTATGAAGAGGCTGAGCCGTACGACACATCACTCAACGGTACACCCCGGGGCCAGGGCTGGGACTCGGAGGGGGTCCAGTCACTTCCCGCACAGATGCCAGTGCTGGAAGCCGCGGGCAGCCTGGGCTGCTGTTCCCAGAGAGCGTGGCCTGAATTGAGAACTGGCCACAGAGCATTGGGCCTCTGCTCTGGTGGGGAGCTGAGAGCTCCCAGCAGACCCAGGCCGCCTGCGAGGAGGCGTGGGATGGTCCACGGTGAGCTGGTTTCCTGTGTCTGATGCCGTTCCCATCTGGACGGTGCTGGCTTTGGCACAGAAATGTGATGGAGGAGAGGTGGGTCGGTCCAGGGACACGTGTAAGCAACGGGAATGTGGTCTGGCCGAGCCAGAGCTGTTTCTGGGGCTCTCCGTTGGCCTGATAGTTAACTGTGCTCACTCTGTGTGCCAAGCATGCTTTTGGGAGTCAGGAGCTCAGCAGAGCTCAGGACAGTCCAGAGTCACAGCCCTTAGATTCTGTGAGGGAAGACAGACAACAAATAAACATGGGACATGTCAGGTGACAATACAGTGTTAGGATGGAAAGCATAGGGGCTGGGTTGGGGCAGGAGAAGGTGTTATTTTAAACAGGGAAGGCCTCTCTGACAGCATGACCTGGAGCTGATTCCTGAATGAAACGGAATGTGGGGAAGGCAGAGACCTCCAGGAAGAACTTTCCAGACCATGTAGCACATGCAAAGGCCCTGAGGCCGGGGCGGCGGGGGCGGGGGGGGGGGCCTCAGCATGTTTAAGGAACAGCAAGGAGACCTGTGTGGCTGGAACAAGGGTAAAGAAGTCAGCCAGTCATGGTGAGGACTTTGGCTTCTCTCTGATGAGACTGCAAGCCTTTGGAGGGTTACTTAGTGACTGACCTAACTTAGGAATTAAGGTGACCTGTGCCATAGGGGCAAGACTCACACTGGAGCCCTCTGGCCTTGGCCAGTGGTTCTCATTCTGGGAGATTCAGATCAGAAATGCTCTGGAGGGGGTAGGCGCCCGGGTGGCTCAGTTGGTTAAGTGTCCAACTCTTGGTTTTGGCTCGGGTCTGATCTCATGGTTTTGTGAGTTCAGGCCGCACGTAGGGCTGCACGCTGACAGTGCAGAGCCTGCTTGGGATTCTCTGTCCCCTTCTCTCTCTCTCTGCCTCTCCCCTGCTTATGCTCTCTCTCACTCTCTCAAAATAAATAAATAAACTTAAAAAAGAAAGTGCTCTTGGCGTAGGGATTCGCTAGCACAGAAAGGCCCCAAAAGTTCCAGAAGGAAGAGTATCATGGGCCTACTCACTTGAGCAGCTGGACTCTGGCCCTCTCGCTCCCCCCTCTTACTTCAGTCTGCTCCTTTCCTTGATAAGTGAAAGGTCTTTGAGAGCACAAAGCAGTTTGCAGATGCAAGAGGCAAGGGGTCCCTGGTGGTGGGAATGAACTTGGCTGGAGAGGGGTGTTGTCGGCTCCGTAAGGAACAGGACCAGAGATCACATGGGACGGGTCCCTTGGAGCCGCGTCGGATCCTTCTCCACACTTTACCTACTGCCTCCGGTCCCAGGAACTGTGTGGGAGGTGAGGGCCTGTTTGGATGGAGGTTATTTTATTCTCCTGGTTTGTGGGCGGACATCACTTAGCTTGAACCCGCTGAGCGTGTGGGGTGTTGCCACGTCTCCGGCGGGGCTGTGATTCCAGAGCAAAGCCGACGGTGCGGCGCGGCCATCCTCATGCGTGTGGAAGGAGGAAGCTGTGACTCACCGTGACGAGCACCTCTGAGCCTCGCAAGCCTGGCTCTCCGGGGTGTGGCCCGTGCCAGCCGGGGCCTGCCTCCCAGATGCTCCCGGGGGCCTGTCTGTGGGGCAGACACACACCTCGTCATCAACAAGTGGGCTCAAGCTTGTCGGGGTTTGTGTCTCGACTGTGAATTCAGGTTGGTCTTAGCCGGGACCGGGGCGTCCCTATGGGGACAGCGTGAACACAGCAAGGTGCGCAGGAAGAATGCCGACGGCCTGTCCTTCTCGTGCCGGGACAAGGACCGGGGGTGACCTGGGGAGAACTGGTCACACGGGCTGCGAAGGGAGGGCGTCACCGGCATATGAAAGCCGGCCTGCCCTCACTTCCTGCTTGTTGTCCCCTGCACCTGTTTGAGCGGTGAGACGTGCTGGTCACACCGGGAGGAGTGACCTCTGGCCCCCTGCCCCCTGCCCTGGTTCACTGGCCACCAGCCATTTTGCGGACTTCCTTCAAGAGAGCGGTTGCTTGGGCTCTTGTCCTGCTTCATCAGCACTGTCCGCACACGCCTCTGATGAGGCAGGTCCCTCTCTCCGGGTAACAGCTTAGTAAGCGCCCTGATGGCCTGTGCAGGAGATACGAGGGTCAGGCCTCCTTGCCCGAGACATCAGCTACTTGGCCTGTAATGTCTCGTGTGGGGGACCTGGCCGCTGCTGGAACAGATAACCTCCCTTCCCGGTTATGGTGACACAGCACACGTCTGTTTCTCGTGAACTGTCCTATGTGGGGATCACTGCTCACCAGGTAGTTTAGCCGCCTTCCAGTGTGGGCTCAGCCACCCTCTAAGGCCACAGAATCCTCTGCAAAGAGACAGCAGAGAATTCCTACGTGCTTCTTAAAAGTACCAGCCAGAGGGGCCTTCTACGCACCTCCCACTGGTGACGAGTACTTACGTGGTCATCTCTGGGTGAGAAGGTGCTGAGGAAAGATGTCCTGGGTCGGGCCAGGGCCTCTCCTGAGAACCCACCCCTCCAGTGGGGAAGTACTGGCTCGTGGTGGACAACTGGGTCTCTCTGTGTCACCCTCTGCGCTTGGGTCTGTCCCTCTCTTCAGCTTGTGTCTCTCCACCTTGCTTTTCTCTGTGCTTCTGGATCTCATACAGGTCACTGTGGTGGATTCTCGCCCACTGGAATCCCCAGATGGGTCCAGGTGCCCGACGGAGTCATTTACGCCACGATCACCTTGGGTACTGCCTGTCCCCGGAGCTGAATGCCAGTGATTTGGTGCCTGCTCCCTGGCTCTCAGGGAATAGGATGCATGCCCCGAGGGTGGCCCTGCGCACGGGCCTTGTGCATGGGTCCTGCATGTGCATGGCATGTGTCATCCTTCCGGAAGGAGAGACTTACTCGGCCTTCCACAGCTGGCATCCGCATGCATGGGCAAAGGACCAGAACGCCGCGTGGTGGTTCTGCCCTCTGTTCCCCAAAACCTCCAGCAGCACATGCTGGGGCGCGGTCCCCCCAGGGGTGCAGAAATGGGATGGAATCGTCCGAGCATCCTGCCTGTCACTCCTGTTCGTCCCGTGACCCCTGGAAGCCAAGTACCTGCTTTAAGACTGCCCTACGTTCACGGCCGTGTTATGATCGCTCTTAGAGATAAAGGAAGTTACGGTGCATTTGCCCCAAGCTCCCCCGGTGCGGCTACAGGTAGTTTGAGCTACTGCGATTTGCTGTTTGTTCTCAGCTTCCGCAGACCGCCCCGGAGTGGATGGACAGGTGTTAGAATTTTCCACGGAACACCTGGGGGACCCCAGAAGCACAGCCAGTGAGGGGGTTCGGCCCACTTCTTCGTGCTAAACTCGGAGGCCTCCCTCTATTAAGTTTTGCTACTGAAGGAGGCATCCCAGTGACATTGTATCGTTCTTACTTCACTTATTGTACAGATAATGCCGCAGTGACCATGAGGACATTTTTTTTTTTTTTTTTTCAAGTAAAATCACCCTGCTCCTCCCACCTGGTCAAAGCAGCTATCTTGAGTTCTCCCTGTTGCCTTTCAGTACCGAGCTGTGGGTATAAAATCTCGCACATATCAGTTTAATTGGGCCTTCTTACTTAGATCCTATTTACTGGGCTGAGGACTGGCCTTCAGAGTTCTCCTTGATTATTGTCGCAGGGCATGCTCCAGAGTGGATGCAGTCATGCTTCCCCACCTCCCTGCTCTCCTTCTGCTGACTGTAAATGGCCCTGGATTTAATATCTTGGCGCATGTAACCTCCCCCACCCTCCACTTCTTTATTTAAAAAAAAAAAAACAAAAAAACTAGTTTCCTAGGATCAACTCCCAGGACTGGGATTGTGGGGGTCAAAGGGCATGGGTGTTTTTACGGCTCTCGAAACAAAACAACAAGCTGCTGGGTAGTCTTCTGAGAGGCCTGTGTTCCTGTATGTTCCTACCGGCCGTGTTCCTGTATGTTCCTACCGGCCGTGGGAGAGTTCGGCTCTCCCATTGGCTACGCCACGGCTTTCAATCTTTGCTTCTTTAATAGGTGTGAAATTATGAACTGTGCCACGTTTTTATGACGATGTGAAAGGGAGTAGTACCACACTGCTTTTAAAGAAGGCTGGTGTTAAAATACCGACGGTGTTGTTTTTAGGAATAGTAAGGCACATTTTCATTGGCATTGGAGCTGGAATAACTGTGGCCGTGGCCTCATTCCGTTTTTCTATGTTTTAATTCAGAGGTGGTGCTGTTTTCCTGGTACGTAGGACCCTGGCTGTGCAGATAGTAGAAGGGGCTTCTGCAGAAGGGAAGGCTATGGGCCCACAGGCTGACTTTCTTCCAAAGGGGATCAGGGGGAGGGTAGAGGAGGTGTATTCACTGAGACGCAAAGGGCCAGAGCATGTCTGTAGAAGTCCCGGGGGAGTAGATAGCGGCCTGGCTTTCTGTTATCGCTACCCAGTAATAGAAGGAGGTATCCAGTGCTCATAAGATAGTGAGCTCCCCATCCAGGGGGGGAAATCAAGCAGAGGCCAGCGCAGCACCGAGATTCCAACAGACAGGATTTGCGTGCCGAGGCAGGGATTGCACCAGAGATCCTGAGATTCTCTTTTTCTCCGTGTCCTGCTTTTTGGGGTTTTACTGACTTTGTTCTTCACCTAGTTTTTGTTGATCTTGAATAGCGCAGCGAGGCCTAGAGAACAGAGCAACTCTCACAGGGTCCGGGGGGAGGACAGAAACTGAGGCACGTGGAGCGTGTACAGAATCGAACAGTTTGTGCTTGGTGAGCTTGGGGATTCTCTTGAACGGAACACACGCGTGAGGTGGGCTGGTCGCCAGAGGCGGAGGAAGGGTAGGAATGGAAGCCAGCAGAAGGGGCTGTCTGTGCAGGGAGGTGTGCAGTGGGTGGGGGAGAGCGAGCAGAGTCTGGGGAGGCTGGAAGTGGGTTTGGGAAAGGGCTGTGACTGAGGGGGCCGGCCGGCCTTCCCCACAGAGCCATTTCCGACTGCGGTTTCTTTCACCCTAAGGAGCTATACCCCCCCCCCCCCCCCCCCCCCACTCCCAGGACAAGACCAGGAACAGAGCAGGCCCCGCTGGGCAGGTGGCTGTGGGAGGCTCAGCACGTGCCCAGCCTGGGCTCAGATGGTGAGCCCTTCCTGCGGCCCATAGAATGCCTGTTGCTAGACTCACCCCCTGCTTCTTCCTTTACGTGAAGAAACAGGCCCCGGGGGGGGTGGGAGGGGGGCACTGGCCTTGTGAAGCATGAACAGTCACCTGTGGGCAGTGTCTTGTCGGAGGTTTCTGCGGAGTCTGGGGTGACAGATTTGAGGAGGAAAAGGGAGAGACTCCTGGTTTTAGTTACGTGTCTGTGGCCAGAAGCAGCATCCAGGAAGCTTCAGTGAGGACATCTGGGGGCCAGGCCTGCCCAGGTCTGTGGTTGGTGGCTGTCAGGCTGGTTCAAGGGCACAGCGAGGCAGGTGCGTTGAGGCCTGGAGGCCGCTGGCCGCCCCTGCCTGCTGCCCTCCCTCCTGGACGGAGCACATTTGGAATGGCCCCTGCCCGATGGGTCCGTGACCCCGTGGCTCTTCCTTGCAGAGGACGGAGAGGCAGTGAGCAGCTCCTACGAGTCCTACGACGAAGAGGAAAACAGCAAGGGCAAGTCGGCCCCCTATCAGTGGCCGTCGCCTGAGGCCGGCATCGAGCTGATGCGCGACGCCCGCATCTGTGCCTTCCTGTGGCGCAAGAAGTGGCTGGGACAGTGGGCCAAGCAGCTATGCGTCGTCAAGGACACCAGGCTCCTGGTCAGTGGGTCTCTCATTGCGTTCCGGTCTTTTCTCTTTGGGGGAGTTGGGGAGATGGACCCCGGTACTAGGCGGTCAGAGCCTTTTATGTCTGGAGGCTTTCTCCGCTTCCTAACCCAAAATTGTGTGCAGAACTTTGCGTGAACGAAAGTGCCTTATCTCAACTAAAAGGGTCTAGTAGCCTTCATCCGTCATTCAGAGGGGGCTGGGGTTACCACTCCCTGCCCCCAGTCCCATCCCGTAGACGGTTTCCAGGAATCTTGTCCCCTCAGCCTGAGGGCTCCTTCCTCACATCCTGACCCCACCCTGCTGCACGGTCAGGACTCCCCCAGCCCCAGTTCTGGCTACTGCACTCACCTGTGCGGCACTAGAATGAGAGGCATCGTCTCAGAAGTCACAGTATTTTGAATTACTGATTATAAGACAAAACCCCTAAAGAAATCAGAAGCTGTTACTCTGACCACAGCCCTGTTTCCTGTGATTCTAAATTAAAATTCACAGTTTTATGTCCTAATTTGCAGTTCCTTGGAATCATTATAAGTGCCCTTAATTCACCACTCACAACATGCCCGATTCTGTGCAGATGTTCTTTCTGGTAAGCCTGTTCAGCAGCCCCGTGAGGACGCCCTTTATACCTGTGACAAATTGAGGGGCCAAGTATTTTGGGAGGGGAAGCAAGTCCCAGTGTTTTTTCACTAACACATCATTTTCTGAACTAAGCAGATACGAAGCTTAGTCTCGGTTCCCTACGGCCCCCTTCCTGAGGGCGCTAAGCAAGAAATGTAGACAGGCAGGGAAGTGAGTGAGTCCAGCCAGAAGTATGAGAGTTGGCTACAGAGGATGTTTTTAGGAGCAAGCTGAGGCCTACAAGGACCTTCGAGCAGCATGGATAAGCGGGGTCTGGGGCATCCCTGGGCGAGACTGGCAAGGAGGAGGGGTGTGGGAGGGGAGACAATCAGCCTGGTCACTCTGGTGCCGAGAACAAGAGCTGCTGATATTCGAGGCCACGGGTCCGCACCTTTGGTTTTGCTGGGGAGCGCCCAGGTCCCGGGGGTCCTGCTGTGCCCGCGGCCCCTCTGCTGCGGAACCCCGCCAGGCCTGGCAAAGCCTCAGGGCGTCTCTCTTCCCTTCTAGTGCTACAAATCCTCCAAGGACCACAGCCCGCAGCTGGACGTGAACTTGGTGGGCAGCAGCGTCATCCACAAGGAGAAGCAAGTGCGGAAGAAGGAGCACAAGCTAAAGATCACGCCCATGAACGCCGATGTGATCGTGCTCGGCCTGCAGAGCAGGGACCAAGCAGAGCAGTGGCTCAGGGTGAGGGTGGCACTGGGCTGGGGGGGACACGGGCCTGCTCCCCTGCGGGCTCCCCGGGGGCTCCTCAGTTCTGCCTCCCTGACTTTTTCTACAAGGGATGGCCATTGTCAAGGGTAAAGGATCTACAGTCCTTCAAACTCCCAGGGCTTCCGTGTTCCAGGTGGTAGCCATCATTCGGAACGAAGGGATCACGGCACCCTGCTGCCGGGCCTGGAGCTGGGCCCTTGGGGACACTCGTTTGCCTTTTGGCCTCTAGAGAGGCACCAGGAGCCTCCTTATTAAGCAAGAATCAACAGCACAGCCACGTGTAAAGCACTTACCATGGGCCATGTGCTCTTGGCAAACTTAACCCACCTAACCACACTGGGGAGGCGGGGGGCGCTGGGCGATGTTAATACTGCCATTTTACAGGGGTGGTGATTAAGGCTCAGAGGGAGATGACCAGTCGAGGTCACCTGGCCAGTGAGTGGCAGGATTGGGTCTCAAACCTGGTGCTGTGTGACCGCAGCCCTGTATTCTACCATCACAAATGGCCTTGGTCAGTTCTGCCTACAGATACACGGTACAGCTCCCAGTGATGATGAAGCCTGGTTTGCCCCATATGAAAAATAAGCATGACAATTCCAGAAGGTATGAGGTTTGCACCAAGAAGGGGCCCACAGCTGCAGAGGGATCTCCAGACCCAGCAGGACCCCTGGTGAGACCAGAGCCAGAGAGGTCCGTCCCTCCCTCC